>NC_081862.1:13832303-14037303 GCF_963259705.1 Myotis daubentonii | reverse complement strand
TTATCCCAGGGATGCAAGGATGGTACAATATCCGCAAATCAATAAGAGTGATATATCACATAAACAAATTGAAAGAAAATAAAAGGTCATATCAATTGATGCAGAAAAAGCATTTGACAAAATCCAACACCCATTTTTGATAAAAACTCTCAGCAAGGTGGGAGTAGAAGGATCATACCTCAACATAATAAAAGCCATTTATAACAGGCCCACAGCCAACATCATACTCAATGGACAAAAACTAACACTATTCCTCTAAGAACAGGAACAAGACAGGGATGCCCACTCTCACCACTCCTGTTCAACATAGTACTGGAAGTATTAGCCATTGCAATTAGACAAGAACAAGAAATAAAAGGCATCCTAATTGGAAAGAGGAAGTAAAACTGTCCTTATTTGCAGGTGACAAGATATTAGACTTACAAAACCCTAGAGAATCCATCAAAAAAACTACTGACTTAATACATGAATTTGGCAATGTAGTAGGATACAAAATTAACCCCAAGAAATCTGAGGCATTTCTATATACCAGTAGTGAACTTTCAGAAAGAGAGATTATAAAAACAATCCCATTTACCATCGCACCAAAAAGATTAAGCTACCTAGGAATAAACTTAAGTAAAGAGGTAAAAGACCTCTACTCAGTAAACTACAGGACGTTGAAAAAAGAGATAGAGGAAGACATAAACAGATGGAAGAACATACCATGTTCATGGATTGGTAGAATCAACATCATTAAAATGTCCATACCACCCAAAGCAATCTATAAATTCAACGCACTTCCCATTAAAATACCAACGGCATACTTCACAGATCTAGAATGAACTCTCCAAAAATTCATCTGGAATAAAAAAAGACCCCGAATAGCTGCAGCAATCCTGAGAAAGAACAAAGTAGGTGGGATCTCACTACCAGATATCAAGCTGTATTACAAAGCCACTGTTCTCAAAACTGCCTGGAGCTGGCACAATAACAGACATATAGATCAATGGAATAGAATAGAGATCCCAGAATAGGCCAGAACAAATATGCTCAAATAATGTTTGCCAAAGGAGGCAAGAACATACAATGGAGCCAAGATAGTCTCTTCAATAAATGGCGTTGGGAAAATTGGACAGAAATATGCAAGAAAATGAAACGAGACCACCAACTTACACCATACACAAAAATAAACCCAAAATGGATAAAGGACTTAAATGTATGACAGGAAACCATAAAAATTCTAGAGGAATGCAAAGGCAACAAAATCTCAGACATACCTTGAAGCAATTTCTTCACTGATACAGCTCCTATGGCACTTGAAACTAAAGAGAAAATGAACAAATAGGACTACATCAAAATGAAAAGCTTCTGCACAGCAAAAGAAACCATCAACAAAACAATGAGAAAACCCACTGCATGGGAAAACATATTTGCCAATGTAATGTCTGATAAGGGCCTAATCTCCAAAATTTATAGATAACTCATACAACTTAACAAAAAGAAGATAAAAAATCCAATCAAAAAATGGGCAAAGGACCTCAATAGACACCTTTCAAAAGAGGACATTCAGAAAGCCAAGAGACATATGAAAACATGCTGAAAGTCACTAATCATCTGAGAGTGCAAATCAAAACAACAATGAGGTTCCATCTCACACCTGTCAGAATGGCTATCATCAACAAATCCACAAACGACAAGTGCTGTGGAGGATGTGGAGGAAAGGAACACTCGTGCACTGCTGGTGGGAATGCAGACTGGTGCAGCCACTATGGAAGACACTATGGAGTTTCCTCAAAAATCTACAAATGGAACTCCCATTTGACCCTGTGATCCCTCTTCTAGGAATATATCCCAAGAAACCAGAAACACCAATCAGAAGGGATATATGCACCCCTATGTTCATAGCAGCACAATTCACCATAGCTAAGATCTGGAAACAGCCTAAGTGCCCATCAGTAGATGAATGGATTAGAAAACTGTGGTGCATCTACACGATGGAATACTATGCTGTTGTAAAAAAGAAGGAACTCTTACCATTCGCAATGGCATGGATGGAACTGGAGAGCATTATGCTAAGTGAAATAAGCCAGTCAATGAAGGTAAAATACCACGTGATCTCAGTCATTCATGGATAAGAGAGACCATTATAAACTTTTAAACAATAATAGATAAAGAAGCAGAGCTGCCTCAAACAGATAGTCTAACTGCAGTGGGTAGGCCAGGGAAGTTTGGGGGCAGGAGGGAGGGGGGTAAGAGATCATCCGAAGGACTTGTATGTATGCATATAAGCATAACCAATGGACATAAGACACTGGGGGGTAGGGGAGGCCACGGGATTGTCAAGGGCCGTGGGAAAAAAAGGACACATAAGTAATACCCTTTGTAATACTTTAAGCAATTAAAGAAATCAATAATAAATAAATAAATAAATAAATAAATAAATAAAATAAAAAGGAAAACAGTGATTTTTAATTATGTATTATTCAACATGTTTTCTTTAAATACTATTAAAATAGAGTATAGAATTCTGATCAAAGAATTATTTTATAAATGAACTGTAGGCATTATATGATAACATATGTTAACACTTTTTTGTGATGCATCATGTTTTGACTGTATATTTTAATTTTTATCTATGACATTACATGTTTTAAAAGATTTAATTAAGATGAAACTAATTTGAAGACTAGTTGAGACTCTTTTCTTGTATGTTAAACTTCTTTCCCTTACTATATCTGGATTCTCTGCATTCAAATTCCGATGTGTGTGTGTGTGTGTGTGTGTGTGTGTGTGTGTGTGTGTGTGTTTTGTTTTATTTTTGGCAAGTATATATAATGCTGCTTCAGTTTTTTCTCGGTTATCCAAACTGATTTTCAATAACTCTGAGCACTGTACTGAAGACATGACAAGATAGTATTTTATCATTTTGGGCTAACCAGCATGCTTATGACCATGATCCTGTTTAGGAAAGATTTATGCACAATAACCAGACTTGACCATTTAAAAAACGTTGACCCTACTCAAGTAGAATGATGTTATTTATAACACAGAGGATGGTAGACATACAATTAATCTTCACAGCAGTGGCTCCATGGATGGGTTTCCTTCCACTGAAAAGGGCTCCATCTTCAAGAAGTTGGGATCCTCCACCTACAAAACCTGCCCATTCTATTCCAAGGCAAAGCACTACTGAGATGTGAAGTCACGGTACATGGTACAGCCTCTCATGGATTAGAGTAATGAGCTGTTTTAAAAGGAATGCTGCACCTTAATTTCAGGAAGCCAAGTGGAAAGTGAGTACTGGATGGGCATCTGTACTGAACACTATCTTATTGTTTCATTATTAGGAAATAATTCTTCAGCTTCTAATGAGTGAGGTAATAAGTAGATAACACCAGCGTGAGGAATGCATTCCTTTTAATCCATGTTGATACAGTGTCCCTCTTTTTTATATTTACTTTTTTAATATTTTAAGAAAAATGATTTTAGCATCATAATGGTACATTCAATAAATGTTAATATTTCCAGAAAAACTATTTTAAATGTAATAATTGTACATGCAATAAGCATTAATATTCCAAGAAAAACTATTTTAAATATACTAATACTGGAGACCCAGTGTACAAATTCGTGCATGCGTGGTGTCTGGCCTGCACACCCCAATCGCTGGGTTGGCCAGCGGAAGGCGATGCAGGTGTTTGGCTGGCTGGCCCAACCCCGATCGAGTGGGGGATCAGATGGGGGAAGATGAAGGCTAGGGGAAGGGGCTGTGGGAAGCTTACTGGCTGGCGGGTCCTCAATCATTGCAGGGGGTGGGGGGTGGGGCGGACAGAACAGTGTGGGGCTGGCTCGAGGGTGCAGCCGGGACAATAGCTACACAGTCCCACCCCATGGTTGATCTCCTGGTCAAACTCGTGTTTGAAGGGACAATTTGCATATTAGACTTTTATAATATAGTGTTACATGCAATAAAAATTAATATGTTAAGAAAAAAATTAAATATAATATTACCAAAACAGTGCAAACCTATTTTATCAGAAAAGTTGTAGGAATTATTAAATATCTGAAAATAATAGGATTCCTTCTACTGTATTCTAAAACATATTTTTTTTACTCTGGCACTATTTCATTCATCTCTTTCATTTTTTTATTTTTTGAAATTTTTTTTTTTTTATTTCAGTGAGAATGGGAGAGGGAGAGAGAGATAGCAACGTCAATGATGAGTGAGAATCATTGATCCTCTGCCACCTGCACGCCTCACACTGGGGACCAAGCCCACAATCCAGGCATGTGTCTTTGGCCAAGATCAAACCTGGGACCCTTCAGTCTGGAGAACAATAATCCATCCACAGTGCCTAACCAGCTAGGGCTTTTTTTTTTCTTTATTGATTAAGGTATTACATATGTGTCGTTATCCCCCATTTGTCCCTCCTACCTCCTACTCATGTCAAAACCCCCACTGGTGTCTGTGTCCATTAGTCAGGCTTATATGCATGCCTATAAGTCCTTTGGTTGATCTCTCCCCCTAACCCCACCTTCCCCTACCTTCCCTGCAGCAACCGTTTGCAGCAAAGATTCAGGATCTGGAAAAGTGGATGAACTCAAATGAATACACTAGAAAAGAATTACAAATTTACAAGGTATGGGGAGCCAGGTGAAGATATTTCTCTCTAGTAAAGAGGCTCTCTGAAACCCAGGACCCATCAGCTTTTATTTACTTGAATACACATTTGCCCTTTAGCAAAACAAACAGGCATATCGATGGTAAAGTTTGGTAAACCATAAAAGTATTATCATGGTGCGAGGTTGCTTTCAGCCATTTTGCAAAGAGCAGGGTAACAAAATGCTGATTTTCAGCCTTGCTGAATATCAAAGTCCATTCCTTTTCTGTGGGACTTCTCTCATTGATATGTTCACTACTGTTGGTCTTTCCTCCACATTTCCCCCTTTTTGCTTTCTTAATTAATTTAGAAAGGTGTATGCCATTAGCTGGGCTCAGATCCTTTTAGGACTTCATTCTGCATCTTCAGACTGGAAGCAAACATAGAAGAACAAGAAAGAAAGACACTAGTGGTTATTCTAAAAAGGAAATATAGGGAGATTCGACGACAAAGATTGAGTTCTTTCATGTCCTTCTAAGTATTATTGTCAGGTATTTAAGGAATTCATTCATAGTAGGCTTCGTTTGGAGCCATTAGATTTTTATGGATCCCTTTCCCAGTCACTGTTAGCTTGTGACATGACAGCAATGATGTTTGAGTTCTGGATGGTGGACAAATGGTGAGAAATGACAATGCATGTCTGACCTTTTTTGGCTTTGTCATGGGCAACCTGCACCAATGCACAGCTGATGAGTGCTAGCATGGCAAGCCGTCTTCACCATCCCCCAACTCTGGATGTTTTCTTCTGACTCCTCAGTGTTTTGCTTGGGGCCACTGCTATCTGTGGTTGCAGTAGTCTGGTCAGTTCCTCTCTCAGATTCATGTTGCAGGAATTGGAGAAGTTTTCTGGAAAGACACAAGTATATCCTCAACCAAAGGTTAATAAAGGGACCCTTGTATAAACCAGACTCAGTATCTTTCCATTTAACCAGAACATTTTCCTTTAGCTTACTCTTTCACTAGTGTCTTTCCATAGGTGTCTTGCCATGAGCATTACAAGGGAAAAATTAAAAGTAATTAAGGCTTTGTGTAGTCTACTTATAGGAGATTTCACTATTCCCCCACTTTTGTTTTTCAAGTTGGGATTTAGAGGCCCTTGTAGCAGATATAACATGCAAGGGGGGCATTTCTTGATAATCTGTTTTGTCTGCTGTACAATATTTTGGCAGACTAATGTAAAAGTTGATGAGATTCCCCTGACCTGTTTCTTTAAAATAACTAATTGATAGGCATATTCATTTCCTTTCGTTAAAGGACGAGGACTTGTTCAAATAGTAGAGATAGGCGTAGGTCACAGCCATTTAAATTGAGTAGTTGCAGTTCTGTTTACCCGGCTGGCAGCATGGGCAGATCTGCCCGTGGCCTGTCCATGCTCCCTGTTTTCAAGGGACCTGGCATATATGGCATACTGTTCTTAATATGTTTGCTCACCTTCTTGGCACTATGTGTTTTAACCAAGGTCTCTGAGAAAGGTTGTTTCCCCAGGTAGGGATTTTCCCCTGAAGTTAGGGAGGGAATAAAACCTCTTAACTAAGTGCCAGGTGGGTAATTAATCACTTTAACTACGAACAATCATGCTTAAGCTACAATAATCTTTACTCCCTGGAATGGAGATAAAAAACGCCCTAACCTTTGTAATAGAGATTGATAGGATTGAATCAACTGGTATAAATACAGATGTAACAAGACAGCAAGGCACAGAACTTAGGAGACAGAACTTAGAACACAGAACTTAGAAGACAGAACTAAGAGAGACAGAACCTAGGCAAAGAACCGACACAGAACATTACCTAGAGACAGAAGAACTTCTCTGGAGAGAACATGGCAAAAGATCCTGTACAGAAACTGGCAGAACTTCGCTGGAGAATCTGGAGAACCTAGCAAGAGAACATGGACACAGAACCTGGCTGGAGATTCAAAGCAGAACCTCTCTGGAGATCCAGACCAGAACTTGGCTGGAGATCCTGGCTGGAGATCCTGGCTAGGCTGCTGATCAACTGAACACTGTCTCCGTGTCCTTCCTTCTTCGCCGACTCCGTGTACGCCTTTTGGAACCCCTGGACCTGCTGTGGTTGGACCCGGCACAGATCAGAGATAATATGAAGAGGCTTTTGGAAATCCTGCAAGTCAGCATTGATCCTTTCTAATTCGATTCTTTGCACACAAGTATGACTGGTCTGAATGACTTGATCTGAATTCATTGCATTATAAGCAGCTTTACCATGAGATGAACTATCAGTAAAAACAGTGACTGCTCCAGGAATAGGTTTCTGCCTATTACAACTAAGTTCCCCTGAATATTCATTTATTTTCATTTGCTAATTTAAATCAGTCTAACATAAGGCTTCTTTCCTAACTTCCTTTGTCATTGGGTGGGGACAGTAAATGACACTAATAGGGTTTCTGCTATCAGTCTTTGAGTATATTGACATAAGCTTTCTTTAAGGAGGCAAAATGCAAATTGTTTACTTTTCTTCTCTGAGGCCAAATACATTTATTTTTAATTACAGTTTTCTAGATATTTGAAGGGAATCTCCTTCCGTTTTTTCTTCCAGAGAAATTTATAGGCCACAATTAGGGAGTTTCTTTTCAAAGCCTTTTTCTTTCTTTTAAATAGAGCTACAAACTTGGTTCCTTTTCAGAAATACCTATAAGAGAGACGTATGCTGGCCAATAGTGCAGTGCATTCAGATCAAGTAAAAGTAACTCTCTTTTTTTATGGTTTCTTACTAATGGTGAGATTTAATGTTTGAATAATAACTCTTTGTTTACCTTGTAAATAGCAGAAGAGATTTAAAAAATTCTCCTTTTTATTAAGCTTAAAATTTACTTTTAAACAGCATTCTTTTGGCTAGTGCTCATTTGCATAGGTACAGAAATTTTACTCTGGACTGTGTCAGAACCAACTGCTAATCAAATATCTGCTTCTCGTATAACTGAGTTTATATGAGACCTTGATTATATTGTAAAAAGCTAATTTGTTAAGTGACTAAAGTATGCATCTTTATTGAAAAAGCAAAGTAAGTAAACTTATACGTTTGACCTATGAAGTCCAGATGTTGCACTACCCCCTGGCCTATCTAAAGATCAGGCTGTCAGGGCTCCCATGTTAAAATTCGGCTGCTGAATAATCCGATGTTGCTTAAGAAGTATTCAGCAACTTTGTACTGCCCTCCCATAGAGGTTGATACTTTTATAACATTTAAAATATGTGTATGTAAAGAGAACACAGTTATTAATTTTTATTTGATGAAGCTTCAAGTGATTTCAAGAATATAAGATCGGCGTAAATTGGTTTAAAAATATTTCTTTTCCAAAATATTTCTTTTAAGAAGAGTAAACCCTTGAATTATCCCAGGGCACTTGGAAAGTTTCAATGCTATTTCTTGGTTAAAGTCTTGAAATTTAACATGGAAAGACTATCACAAATATGTGTAACCCAAACATTACATTATACATTTGTTGTAAGTATTCTAAAATAGATCAATTAAATTTAAACTGGTTTTTATATTAAAAATTTGGTTCAGACCAAAGAATTATTCCTCTTTTTTAATCAATCCAATTAAATATTATATCCTAGGATGAAATTTTACCACACATGGTACACATAAGTACTACAATATATTTTGTACTACCATTTTTTTCCAGAGAAATCACAGGAATTCTTTTTCTTTTTTCTTTTTTTTTTATTCTTCATTTTGTTTTGTTTTTTAATTAAATCTTTATTGTTCAGATTATTACATTTGTTCCTCTTTTTTCATCCCATAACTCCCTCCTCCCAGTTCCCGCCCCACCCTCCGCCCTCACTCCAAACCCACTGTCATCATCTATAGGTGCACGATTTTTGTCCAATTTTTTTCCAGTCTCTTCCCGCATCTCCCACACCCCTTTCCCCACCCCCCAAGAATAGTCAGTCCATTCTCTTTCTATGTCCCTAATTCTATTATGATCACCAGATTATTTATTCACTTGATTCTTAGATTCACTTGTTGATAGATGCATGTTTGTTGTTCATAATTTGTATCTGTACCTTTTTCTTCTTCTTCCTCTTCTTAAAGGGTACCTTTCAGCATTTCATATAATACTGGTTTGGTGGTGATGAACTCCTTTAGCTTTTCCTTATCTGTGAAGCTCTTTATCTGACCTTCAGTTCTGAATGATAGCTTTGCTGGATAAAGTAATCTTGGTTGTAGTTTCTTGGTATTCATCACTTTGAGTATTTCTTGCCATTCCCTTCTGGCCTGCAAAGTTTCTGTTGAGAAATGAGCTGACAGCCGTATGGGTATTCCCTTGTAGGTAACTGAGTTTCTTCCTCTTGCTGCTTTTAAGATTCTCTCTTTGTCTTTTGCTCTTGGCATTTCAATTATGATGTGTCTTGGTGTGGTCCTCTTTGGATTCGTTTTGTTTGGGGTTCTCTGCGCTTCCTGGACCTGTAAGTCTATTTCTTTCACCAGGTGGGGGAAGTTCTCTGTCATTATTTCTTCAAATAGGTTTTCAATATCTTGCTCTCTCTCATCTTCTGGCACTCCTATAATTCTGATGTTGGCACGCTTGAAGCTGTCCCAGAGGCTCCTTACACTATCTTCGTATTTTCGGATTCTTTTTTCATTTTGCTTTTCCAGTTAGGTGTTTTCTGCTTCTTCGGATTTCGAATCTTTGCCTTGATTCTTGCGCTCCTCTGGTCTGCTGTTGGGTGTCTGTATAATATTCTTTATTTCAGTCAGTGTATGCTTAATTTCTAGTTGGTTCTTTATCACAACATCGAGGGTCTCATTAGATTTCTTAAGGTTCTCACTACATTTATCGGAGGCTTCTAGACAGTTCTTGAGAGACCTTAAAAGTGTGGTTCTGAACTCTATATCCTCCATGGACAATTTTGTCCTGTTTCTTTGTCTCCACATTTTTTATGCTTTCTTTGTGCACCCCCTAGTGTTCTTTGTGCACAGTCTTGTTGTAGTTAAGCCTTGATTTTTGTTGGCAATACCGGGGGTGATTTGACCTCCAGGCTAACTGGCTATGAGAGTCTGCTGTGTCTGCAGTGGGAGAGCTTCTGTGCTGGATCTCTAGGGCGGTGCTAATCTAGCTAGCATTTGCCTGAGGTTATCCCGCAAATGGCTGTGTTCAGGGCTTGGGCGGGGCGTGTCCCCGGGGATCTACAGGGCGTGCCGGAGCAAGCAGTTATGGCTGCTCTCAGTTCCGTCCCTGGGGGATCTGCCTCACAGAGTCCCAGCAACCGCTGCAAACCTCAGAGAGAAAGCTGTCTTCGAGTTCTGACCGAAGCCCGACAGTCCCGCTTCTCCCGTTTGAGTCTGGGTCCCTAGAGACTCGCCCGGATCTGGATTTCAGAGTCTGAAACTCCCTCCCGATTGAAAACAACAACCGCGCCCTCCGCTGCCAGCCCGCTCCGCACACACTCCACACCTGAGTATTTCACTTCAGCACTGCGCCTCCTCTGAGTCTGGGTATGATATTCTCTTTCCTCCTAGTTGCAGAATTTCCACTCAGCCAGCCTTCCTGTGGTTCTGGATGATGTCCGTTCCGTCTTAGTTGTTTTCTGAAGAGGTTGTTCGAGGCAGCAATCTCCGGCGTTAACCTATGCCGCCATTTTGGTTTTCTCTCTATCTATTTTTCTTGATAATGAATTTCTATACTTTATGCATTTTATCATTACAACCATATAATTTCTCCCAATTTAATTTGAACTTTTAACTCTTGGAAGCCTTAAACTTTAGGTGGCAAGTTAAATACTTAGCATTTCTTAGATTAGTAATACCTTCACATTTTTAAGGATATATTTCCAATAAAATTAACAAAGACTTATTTAATTAATACATTCAAATCTGTCCTTTATTTGTTCATTCTAGGCAAACTCAAATTAATATTTCAGTAGTTTGTTATTTCAAAACATTTAGAGATTTAAATAAGTTTTATTCCTTAATGTAACCAACTCCAAATTTTTAAGTTACCAAAACTTTAGAAGTGTATGTTTACACATATGAGGTTGCCAAAGAAGTAGGGGGAGAAGGGAAGAAGGCCTGTAGGCATTTGTATTTTAAAACCACCACATTTTTCCTTCAGAGGTTAGATATAAGGTTGCTCTGCCAGGTTCTCTGCTTTTACAGGGAGAAGATCCACTGGTCCTTTCCTCCAACAGAGAGTGCAGTCAGCCTCTCCTCAGTGACTGCACCCTCACCATCAATATATTAATTTATCATTACTACTGAAAAGCTTTGCCACAAAGCCTTCACATTAGTTATATCTATCTATTTAACTTTTAACAATTTTGAGATTCCAAAGCCAGTTATCACCATCTAAGGCGTTTTACTTTGGCAAATTTTGCAGCAGAGAAAACTTACTGGCTTTCATTGGCTTTAATGTTAACCTTGGAATATGGTCCATTATTATTTAAGAACTGCCCCTTATTATGGAAACACTAATCTTATTGCCTAAACACAGCCTGTATATTTTCCTTGTGTCATTTTCTCCATCTTATAAAGAAAAACAGTCTTGGGTTTGTACTATAGCATCTGTGAGGAGATAGGGGTCAGTCCAAGAGGCCACCAAAATCGGGTGGGATGCGCCTTCCCTTAAGGTAGTGTTTTTCTCTTCACGGGTACAGAAACCCCAGAGATATCCCTTAAATTGTGAGGAATGTCTCATCTATCCAAAGTTCAAATGACGGTCTGGGAAATAAAATGAGGCTTTTAATAACACTCTCGAGAGTGGGCATACATTTTACGGGATCACCAAAAGACTAGTAATTAATGGGTTGGGAGGTGTTTTAGATATTAATAATGACCTGTCCGTCCACTGTTTCTTTTATTATTAAATTAAATTGAACGCATGCTTAATAGACTAACAATAAAAAACCTAGACAGATTGATAATAATCAACAGACAAGTGCCCATAACATAGAGACAAGGCTTCATAAATCATAGTAGTTTTCATGGGTCTTATCGTATTCTGCTCTTCATGGCATTGACTGTACTCTAAAGTTATTTTTGATAAAATCTGCCTGTCTCAAGGTGTCATATGGTAATTTTCAGACAAAGCATTAAAGAGTCCTTTTTTAAAATGACTGTTAACCCCATTTTTTCTAGCTGCTGAGCCTTTCCACACTAAAGGTGGAGGAACCAGGGCTTAGGTATTACAGACTTTTGATCCCCAATACGAATTACGCATAATGCAGTGCGAACAAGAGCCCACATAGTTTAAGATGAGAAGGTTACCTTTTTTCCTTGAGCCTGATTTAAGAGAGTATCTTTTGATATTTTAATTTCTTTATCCTTGAGCATGCAAGTAAATGTTTACAATTATTATTATTATTATTATTATTATTATTTATTTATTTTTTTGCTTTATACTCAAAGTTTTCCTCATTATAGCCTGGCAGAAATAAAAGATTTTCCGCCCACTTTATGTTTCACAGTTTCCAAAGCTGGCATGGGCTTTGTGCACAGAGAATTTTCCCCTCCTTTTCAGTGCACTTCTCAGCGCACTTCTCAGCTTTCTAGTGAAATGTCTTCCTTTTTCACACTGGTGAAATTTCTTCTCCAGATGCCCCACATTGGGCGCCAGAATGCTGCAACCTTTTGCAGCAAGGATTCAGGATATGGGAAAGGAGGTGCACAAAAATGAATACACTAGACAACAAATATAAATTTAGAAGACATTTTGGAGCCAGGCAGAGACCTTTCTTTCTAGCGGAGAAGCTTTCTGAAACCCAGTACCCATCAGCTTTTATTGACTTGGCTTTACGTTTCTCATATATGCCCTTTAGCAAAGCAAACAGGCATATCAGCAGTCAAGATTGCAAAACATTAAAAGGGTTATCAGGTTAGGAGATTACCTTCAGGCATTTTGCCAACAGCAGGGTAATATAATGCTGATTTTCAGCCCTGCTAAATATCAAATTCATTAGCCATCTATGGGAGATACATATACATATACATATACATATACATATACATATACATATACATATACATATACATATACATATACATATACATATACATATACATATACATATACATATACATATACATATACATATACATACACATATACATATAAATATACATATACATATACATATACATATACATAAATGTATGTAGGTATATGTGTGTGTGTGTGTGTATATATACTAGAGGCCCAGTGCACAAAAATTTGTTCACTGATGAAGGGGTGTCCCTCAGCCCCACTTGTGCCCTCTCACAATCTGGGGCCCCTCGGGAGATAACAACCTGCTGGCTTAGGCCTGCTCCCATATGGCAGAGGGCAGGCCCAATCTCTAGGTGCAACCTCTGGTCGGGCTTAAAGAAGGGCCTATTGGGGAGTTGGGACGCTGCCCACTGTCATGCACAGAGCAGGGCGGATCGGGAGGTTGTGATGCCACCCCCAATCATGCTCAGGGTAAGGCCGATTGGGGGGTTGGGGTGCCACCCCCTGTAGCACTCATGGCAGGGTTGATGGGGAGGTAGAA
Source organism: Myotis daubentonii (assembly GCF_963259705.1). NCBI lineage: Eukaryota > Metazoa > Chordata > Mammalia > Chiroptera > Vespertilionidae > Myotis > Myotis daubentonii. The sequence continues at coordinate 14,024,172 of NC_081862.1, read as the reverse complement.
GCACCACCCACTGTCATAGACAGAGCAGGGCCCATCATGGGGGTAGGGGCTCCATACCCTGTCACACACAGAGCAGGGCCAATCAGGGTGTTTGGGAGCTCCCCCCTGTCATGCACTGAATAGGGCCTATAGGGGAGTTGGGGCACCGCCCCCTGTCACACACAGAGCAGCTCGGATCAGGGGGTTGGAGCACCACCCCCTGTCACACACAGGGCAGGGCCCTGGAGGTGGTTGTGGCTCCACCCTGTCACACACAGAATAGGGCCCATGGGGGGTTTGGGGTGCCTCACCCTGTCACACACTGAGCTGCAGGGCGATCATGGGGTTTGGGAACTGCCGCCCCTCAGGCTGCTCCAGGGGCCAGGAGGACTCAGGGCTCTGCTGATCAGAGTGCTGGGAGGCCTCGCAGCTCCGCTTGACACAGTGTCAGTGAGGACTTGCTGCTCCTCTGATCCCTTTGTTCTGAGGCTTTGCGGCTCCGCTTGATACAGGGGCAGTTAGGACTCACTGCTCCACTGATCTCGGTGCTGGGAGGCTTTGTGGCTCCGCTTGAAACAGGGGCAGTGAGCATTCACTGCTCCACTGATCCAGGTGCTGGCAGGCTCCACTGATCCCGGTTTCAGGAGGCCTCGCTTCTCTGCTCATCCCAGTGCTGGGAGGCATATTACCCTCTTACTATGTAGAATAGAGGCCTGGTGCATGGTGGGGGCTGGCTGGATTGCCCTTAAGGGTGTCCTGGATCAGGGTGGGGTTCCCGTTTGGGTGCCTTGCCAGCCTGGATGAGGGGATGATAGCTGTTTGCAGCTGGACACACCCCCTTCAGGGTCCAGTTCCCCACTGTGGTGCCTGGCCAGTCTGGGTGAGGGGCTGAGGGCCGTTTTCAGGTTAGCGGGTGACTGAAGCGCCCAACCTGTCCGTTTTTTCTTTTTTATTTTGGGATTTGTTTACCTTCTATGACTGTCACTGGAACTGAAAGCCAAATTTAGCTCTGAGGCTTGGCTCCAGCGTGGAGGCCTCGGCTGCTGAAAGCAGGTATCTGGGTTTCTTAGGGTTCTATTATCAAAACTCTGTTGCAACTCCAGTTCTGCCAGCTGGCTGAAAGCATGGGGTTTGTTTAGTGTCTATAATTGCAACATAGTTGCTTAGAGTGCAAGCACACAGCCCAGCAGTTGCAGGCGGGGAACCTTGGCTTCTTCCTTCACTGGAGCAAGATTGCCTCCTGTTCCCTGCAGCTGCCTGGCTGCCAACCAACATCATGGTTGGCAGTTAATTTGTATATTGCCCTGATGAGCCAATGGGAAGCATGTCAGAAGTACGGTTAATTAACATCTTTGTCTGTTATTGGAAAGGATATGTATATGTATATGTATATGTATATGTATATGTATATGTATATGTATATGTATATGTATTAACTACTGTTGGTCTTTGCCTCCAGCACCTTAATCTGAGGTTTGACAGTCTGATCGATTCTTCTTTGTGTCTGGATGTCTTGTTTCTCATCAGTTAGCATAGTTCATTATATTCCACAAATAAGTGAGACAATGTGATATTTATCTTTCTGTGACTGGCTTATTTTTCTTAGCATAATGTTCTCCAAGTCCATCCATGCTGTTGCAAATTATAAGAGTTAATTCTTTGTTATAGCAGTAGAGTTTTCCATTGTATAGGTGTTCCACCATTTTATAATCCGTGCATCTGCTAATGGGCATTTAGACTGTTTCCAAATCTTAGCTATTGAAAATTGGGCTGGTATGAACATACAGTTGCATATATCTCTCCTGATTAATGTTACTCATTTCTTGGGATATATATATATATATATATATATATACTTAATCAAATGGGAGCTCCATTTTCAATTTTTGGAGAAAACTCTATACTGTTTTCCACAATTTTTGCAGCAGTCGGCATTCCCACCAGCACTGCACAAGGGTTGCTTTTTCTTCGCATCCTCTCCAGCACTTGTGGTTTTTTATTTTTTATTTTTTTCTGACAGCTATTCTGACTGGTGTGGACTGGTACTTCTCTCCTTTTGATTTCCATCTCTTGGACTGTTAGTGCCTTTGAGCATTTTTTCCTATGTCTCTTGGCCTTATGTACGTCCCCTTTCAAAAAGTGTCCATTTAAGTCCTTTGCCGATGTTTTAATCGGATTGTTTATCTTCCTATTGTTAATTTGTGTGAGTTCCCTGTAAACTTTGGAATTCAACACTTATCAGAGATACCACTGGCAAATATGTTCTCCTATGCAGTGGGCTTTCTTGTTGTTTTGTTCAGGATTTAGTTTGCCGTGCAAAAGATTTTTATTTTGATGTAGTCCATTTGTTTATTTTCCCCTTTGTGGGCATTGCCTTCGAAACTGTGTCAGTAAAGATATCCTAAGACATATGTCTGATATTTTGCTGCCTATGCAATCTGCTAAGATTTTTTTATATAGATTCCCAACTAACGTTCAAGTCCTTTATCCACTTTGAGTTTATTTTTGTGTATGGTGTAAGGTGGTGGTCTGGTTACATTTTCTTGCATATTTCTGTCTGATTTTCATCATTTATTGAAGATACTGTCTTGACTCCATTGTATGCTCTTGCCTCCTTTGTAAATTAACAATAAAGCGTAATGACTTGGGTCCACTTCTGGGTTCTCTGTTCTGTTTCAGTGGTGTATATGTCTTTTCTAGTGCCAGTAGCAGGCAGTTTTGAGAATGGTGGCATTATAATATATCTTAATATCTGGTATTTTGATCCTTCCATATTTTTTCCTTTTTTTATTTCATAAAGTATTATAAAGAGTATTATATATGTCTCCTTTTTTCCCCCCGCCCTTGACAATCCCCTGGCCTCCCCTTCCCACCAATGTCTTATGTCCATTGGTTATGCTTATATGCATGCATACAAGTTCTTTGGTTGATCTCTTACCCACCCCCCTCCTGCCCTCCCACTCTCCCCAGCCTTCCTGCTGTAGTTTGAAAGTCTGGTTGAGGCAGCTTTGCCTCTGTATCTATTTTTGTTCATAAGTTTATAATGGTCTTTATTATCCAGAAATGAGTGAGTACATATGGTATTTTACCTTCATTGACTGGCTTATTTCACTTAGCATAATACTCTCCAGTTCCATCAATGCTGTTGCAAATGGTAAGAGTTCCTTCTTTTTTACAACAGCATAGTATTCCATCATGTAGATGTACCACAGTTTACTAATCCATTCATCTACAGATGGGCACTTAGGCTGTTTCCAGATCTTAGCTATGGTGAATTGTGCTGCTATGAACATAGGGCTGCATATGTCCTTTGTGATTGGTGTTTCTGGTTTCCTGGGATATATTCTTAGAAGTGGGATCACAGGGTCAAATGGGAGTTCCATTTTTAGTTTTTTGAGGAAACTCCATAGTGTCTTCCATAGTGGCTGCACCAGTCTGCATTCCCCCCAGCAGTGCACCATTGTTCCTTTTTCTCCACATCCTCTCCAGCACTTGTCGTTTGTTGATTTGTTGATGATAGCCAGTCTGACAGGTGTGAGATGATACCTCATTGTTGTTTTGATTTGCATCTCTCAGATGATTAGTGACTTTGAGCATGTTTTCATATGTCTCTTGGCTTTCTGAATGTCCTCTTTTGAAAGGTGTCTATTTAGATCCTTTGCCCATTTTTGATTGGATTGTTTGTCTTCCTTTTGTTAAGTTGTATGTGTTATCTATAAATTTTGGAGATTAGGCCCTTATCAGATATGACACTGGCAAATATGTTTTCCCAGGCAGTGGGTTTTCTTGTTGTTTTGTTGATGGTTTGATTTGCTGTGCAGAAGCTTTTTATTTTGATGTAGTTCCATTTGTTTTTTTTCTCTTTAGTTTCCAATGCCCTAGGAGCATTATCAGAGAAGAAATTGCTTTGGCATATGTCTGATATTTTGTTGCCTTTGGATTCTTCTAGTATTTGTATGGTTTCCCGTCGTATATTTAAGTCCTTTATCCATTTTGAGTTTATTTTTGTGTATGGTGTAAGTTGGTGGTCTAGTTTCATTTTCTTGCATGTATCTGTACAATTTTCCCAACACCATTTATTGAAGACACTATCTTGACTCCATTGTATGTTCTTGCCTCCTTTGTGAAATATTAATTGAGCATATTGGTTCGGGCCAATTTCTTGGCTCTTTATTCTATTCCATTGATCTATATGTCTGTTATTGTGCCAGTACCAGGCAGTTTTGAGAACAGTGGCTTTGTAATACAGCTTGATATCTGGTATTGAGATCCCACCTACTTTGTTCTTTCTCAGGATCTCTGCCGCTATTCGGGGTAGATTTTTATTCCAGATGAATTTTTGGAGAGTATGTTCTAGGTCTGTGAAATATGCCATTGGTATTCTAATGGGAAGTGTGTTGAATTTATAGATTGCTTTGGGAAGTATGGACATTTGAATGATTTTGATTCTACCAATCAAAGAGCATGGTATGTTCTTCCATCTCTTTATGTCTTCCACTATCTTTTTTTTCAACGTCCTGTAGTTTTCTAAGAAGAGGTCTTTTACCTCTTTAGTTAAGTTTATTCCAAGGTAGCCTAATTTTTTTGGTGCGATTGTAAATTGGATTGCTTTTTTAGTCTCTCTTTCTGCACATTCACTATTGGTGTATAGAAATGCCATAGATTTCTTGGCGTTAATTTTGTATCCTGCTACATTGCCGAATTCTTTTATTAAGTCTAATAGTTTATTTATGAAGTATTAGGGTTTTTTAAGTATAATATCATGTCATCTGCAAATAAGGACAGTTTTACTTCTTCTTTTCCAATTTGGATGCCTTTTATTTCTTCTTGTCAAATTGCAATGTCACATACTTACAGTACTATGTCGAACAGGAGTGGTGAGACTGGGCATCTCTGTCTTGTTCTTGTTCTTAGGGTAAATGGTGTTAGTTTTTGTCCATTGAGTATGATGTTGGCTGTGGGTTTGTCATATAAGGCTTTTATTATGTTGAGGTATGATACTTCAATTCCCACCTTGCTGAGAGTTTTCATCAAAAATGGGTGTTGAATTTTGTCAAATGCTTTTTCTGCATCAATTGCTATGACCTTGTGGTTTTTTTCTTTCAATTTGTTTATGTGATGTATCACGCTTATTTATTTGTGGATATTGTACCATCCTTGCATCCCTGGGATAAATCCTACTTGATTTATATGTATGATCTTTCTGATGAACTGCTGGATCCGATTTGCTAGGATTTTGTTGAGGATTTTGGCATCTATGTTCATGAGGGATATTGGCCTGTAATTCTCTTTCATTGTGTTGTCTTTACCTGGTTTTGGTATTACGGTGATGCTGGCTTCATAGAATGAGCTTGGTAGTGTTCCTTCCTCTTGGATTTTTTGTAGTATTCTGAGGAGGATAGGTTTTAGTTGTTCCTTGAATGTTTGGTAAAACTCCCCTGTGAAGCCGTCTTGTCCTGGGCTTTTGTTTGCTGGAAGCTTTTTGATGACTGCTTCAATTTCTTCCATAGTTATTGGCCTATTGAGATTTTTAGATTCTTCCTGATTAAGTTTTGTAATGTATTTTTCTAGGAATATGTCCATTTGCTCCAGGTTGTCTAGTTTGTTGGAGTAGAGTTGTCCATAGTATTTTTTTTAACAATCATTTGTATTTCTGTGGGATCTGTTGTTTTTTTTGCCTCTATCATTTATGAATTTGTTGATTTGGGTCCTTTCTCTTTGCTTCTTGGTGAGCCTGGCTAGAGGTCTGTCAATCTTGTTTATCCTTTCAAAGAAACAGCTCTTGGTTTCATTGATTTTCTGTATTGTGTTTTTGGTCTCTATTTCATTTATTTCTGCTTTAATCTTTATTATCTCCTTCCTTCTGCTCACTTAGGCCTTTTCTTGTTGCTCTCTTTCTAATTCTTTGAGCTGTAGATTTAGATGATTTACTACCATTTTTTCTTGTTTGTTGAGATAGGCCTGTAGAGCTATAAACTTCCCTCTCAGGACTGCTTTCATTGTGTCCCAAAGGTTTTGGATTGTTGTGTTTTCTTTGTCATTAGTTTCCAGAATGTTTTTAATTTCTTCTTTGATCTCATTGGTAACTCAATCAATGTTTAATAACATGCTATAGAGCTTCCAAGTGTTTGAGTATTTTGAGTTGTTTTTATTGTAGTTTATTTCTAATATTATGGCCTTGTGATCTGAGAAGATGCTTGGTATGATTTCAATCTTCTTGAATTGGGGAGACTTTGTTTGTGACACAATTTGTGGTCTATTTTTGAAGATGTCCCATGAGCACTTGAGAAGAACGTATATTTTGTGGCTTTGGGATGAAGTTTTCTGAAGATGTCAATTAAGTCCATCTGATCTAGTGAGTCATTTATGATTGCTGTTTCTTTGCTGAGTTTTTGTCTAGCTTGATTTATCCAGTGATGACAGTGGTGTATTCAAGTCCCCTACGATGATTATATTGTTGTCAATATCTCCCCTGATATCTTCCAGGAGTTTTCTTATGTATGTTGGTGCTCCTGCATTCGGTGCATATATGTTTATCAGGGTTATATTTTCGTGTTGTATCGATCCCTTTAGTATTTGAAGTGGCCTTCCTTACCTCTTGTTATGGCCTTCACTCTGAGGTCTATTTTGTCCGATATAAGTATTGCCACCCCACCCTTTTTTTCATGTCCCTTTGCCTGAAAGATATTTTTCCATCCCTTCACGTTCAGTTTGTGTGAGTCCCTTCTTCTGAGGTGGGTCTCGTGTAGACAGAAAATATATGGGTCATGTTTTTTGTTTTTTTCTATTCAGCCACTCGATGTCTTTTTATTGGACCATTTAGTCCATTTATGTTTAAAGTTATTATTAAAAGGTAATTGTTTGTAGCCATTTTTATTTTTTTTGTGGCTGTTTTCTTTCTGTGATTTTTATTTCTTCTTTTTACACCAGTCCCTTTAGCATTTCGTGCATTGCTGGCTTGGTGGTGGTAAACTCCCTTACCCATTTTTTGTCTGTGAAGCTTCTTATTTCCCTTTCAATTTTGAATGATAGCCTTGCTGGATAGAGTATTCTTGGATTCAGTCCTTTGCTTTGCATCACTTTGTAAATTTCTGTCCATTCTTTTCTGGCCTGATGTGTTTCTGTTGAGAAATCATTTGATAATCTGATGGGGGATCCTTTGTAGGTAACTCTCTGTTTCTCTCCTGCAGCCTTTAAGATTCTGTCTTTGTCTTGTACATTTGCCATCGTTATTATGACCTTTCTTGGTGTGGGTCTTTTGGGGTTCACCTTGAATGGGACTCTCTGTACTTGTGTAACTTTTTTCTTCCCCATATCTGGGAAGTTTTCTGACATTATTTCTTCAAATAAATTTTCTAATCCTTGCTGCTCTTCTTGTTCTTCTTGCAGCCCTATTATGCGTATGTTACTTCGTTTCAAGTTGTCCCGAAGCTCCCTTAGGCTCTCCTCCTGCTTTTTAATTTTTTTCTCCAGTTGCTGTCAGATTGAGCTTTTTTCTCTGCCTTATCTTCTAATTCACTAATTCGGTCCTCTGCTTCTTCTAGTCTGCTGTTGAAACTTTCCGTGGAGTTTTTGATTGTAGCTATATCATTTTTCACTTCTTCCTGATTCTTGCATAGGTTGTTGATTTTCTCAACCATCCGGTGAATGAATTGTACAACCATTATTCTGAATTCTTTTTCTGTCATGTTGCATGCTTCCACTTCATTAATGTCCTTTCTTGGTGACTCCTCATTGTCTTTCCTCTGGGTATTGTTTCGTCTCTTCATTCTGATTATCTCCTGATGGTTCAAACGTCGAGTGTTGTCGGCCTGGACTGTGGACAGTGGGAGCCTGCCACCCCCCTAGTGTCACTGAAGAGCTCTGACACTAAGATGTGTGGTTGTGGTTGGTTTGTGCGAACCAGGCTCGCTCAGAATCAGTGTTGTCAGCACTCAATGTGGCCTCGTATGCACCCATAGAATCAGGGACCCTGCCTGCACCATGCTGAAATAGAGACCCCCCTGAAGCGTGTTGAAAACCAGAGCCACCTAGCGTGCGCCAGGCGTCAGAGTTCCCCAGAATCCAGTATCAGAGTCTCTGTTGCTTCCCACACCCTTGCCTTGAGAATCAGGGTCCCTGTGTGCCCTTGCACCAGGAATTGGAGTCACTGGCTCTTAGTATGAATGCACAGGGAATCAGGATCTCAGGCGCAGGTGATAAGAAGCAAAGTTAAGTAGCTGGTGCTTGGTGCTGCCTCCTGCTCAGAGAATCTGGGTCCCTGGGCCTGTGATATGACAGACAAATTCCCAGTGTTCACGCGATTGCTCCCAGCCCAGGGCTCAGAAGCCGGCCCTAAGCGGGATCAGTTCCTAGGTGCTCATGCACTTCCAGGCTAAAGTTCCTGGAGTACTGATCCCTGGCAAGGGGTGGGTCTATCAGTTAGTTACTTGGGCTCTGTCTGCAAGCCTGCAGGAAGGGGGGATGGGCTCTGTTACTCAGGGATCTGCCTCGGGGATTTCTGAACTTTTGGTGCCCGCAGGTCTGTAGCTGTGATCACAGGTCTCTGTCCCCAGTGGCTGCAGGGTCCTGGTATGCCTCTGAGATCAGAGTGGGTGGTGCTGAGGCCAGGATCCTAGTCTGAAGCAGCTCTGTTTCCCAAGATGGCGTGGTCACCGTGCCTGTGCTGGCCGCCCAGGTGTGTCCACGCAGGGAGCGGGACTCCGCCGCCTAAGACTGCCCGGTTTAGCAGCCCCTTAGAAGACCTGCAGAATCTAACTATCCCTAGGTCATACACACACACCACACGAGTCCACACACTCCTCTATCACTTCGTTGCGCTCTCACACTCTCTCCCTCCCTACCTTTCTGCTAGTCACCATTTTCTCAAAAGTCAGATTTTTTTCTTGTTCCCTGGATTACTGAGGCTATTTTTACTCCATATGAATTTTTGGAGAGTTTGTTCTTTGTCTGTGAAATATTCTGTTGGTATATTAATGGAGATTACATTGAATCTATAAATTGCTTTGGGTAGTATGGACATGTTAATGATGTTAGTTCTACCAACCAATCAACACGGTATATTAGTCCATTGGTTGACATCTTTATCTCTGTTTCAATGTTCTGTCGTTTTCCAAGTGGAGTTATTTTACTTCCTTCATTGAGTTTTTTCCTTAATTCTTTTACTGCAATGGTAAGTGGGATTCTTTTCTTAGTTTCTCTTTTTGTGAATTCATTCTTGGTGTATCTAAAGACATATATTTTGAGGTTTTAATTTTGTATCCTGATACATGACCAAATTCATTTATTATCTGCTTTTCCGGTTGGGATGACTTTTATTTCTTCATGAACACTATGGTAGCACTTCCTGTACTATGTTGAACAGGAATGGTGAAAATTGGCATCACTGTCTTGTTCCTGTTCTTTCACGGGAAATGGTTTTAGTTTTTGCCAATTTAGTATGATGTTGGCTGTTGGTTTTTCATATATGGCCTTTATGATGTTGAGGTATGCTTCTCTATTACGACGTTGCTGAGAGTTTGTATCACAATTGGTGTTGGTTTTTTTTTTTTTCAATTCTTTTTCTGCATCTATCGATATGATCACGTGATCTTTGTCTCTCAGTTTGTTTATGAGTTTTATCATGTTTATTGATTTGTGAATATCATACCAGCCTGGCATCCCTGGAATATATCCAACTTGATCATGGCATTTGGTCCTTTAATATAATGCTGGATGCAATTTGCTAATACTTGGTTGAGGATTTTAGTATCTGTCATCATCAGCTATATCGGCCTGTAATTCTCTTTCTTTGTCGTGTCTATACCTTGTTTTGGAATTAGAATAATGCTGGCCTCCTACCAAGAGTTTGGAAGTATTCTTTCCTCTTTTCATTTTCTGAAATAATTTGGGGAGTATAGATTGTAGTATTCTGAATGTTTGGTAGAACTCCCATTTGAAGCTGTCCAGACCTGAGCTTTTGTTGGTTGGAAGTGTTTTGATTACTGCTTCTATTTCATTAGTTGTTATGAGTCTATTCAGGTTTCTTCATTCTTTCTGAATCACTTTTGGTAGATTGCATTTTTTACTGACTTCATCTATTTCATGCACACTGTCCAGCATTTTGGCATATAGTTGTTCATAGTATTTTCTTACAATCCCTTTAATTTCTGCGGTGCCAGTGCTTACTCCTCCACTCTTGTTTCTGATTTTACTTATTGGAATCATGTGTGTTTGTTTCTTAATGAGTCTGGCTAATGGTTTATCAATTTTGTTTATCCTCTCATGGAACCAGCTATTGGTTTCATTGAATTTTTTGTCTCTGTTATTTTTTTCTGCTATAATCTTTATTTTTCCCTTCCTTCTACTTACTCTGCGCTCTTCTTGTTGGTCTCTTTCTAATTCTTAAGTTGTAGGGATAAATAGTTTATTGCTGATTTTTGTTATTTTTGGAGATATGTCTATAGTGCTATGAACTTCCCTCTCAGGACTGCTTTTGCTGATTCCCAGAGATTCTGTGCTGTTATTTGTTCATTTTCCTTTTATCCAAAAAGTCTTTGATATTTTCTTGAACTCATTGTAACAAATTCATTGTTTAATAGCATGCTATTTAGCCTCTAAGTGTTTAAATGTTTTTGGGTGTTTTTACTCTACTTGATTTCTCATTTCATTCCACTGTGATCCAAGAAGATGCTTAAATGATTTAAATCTTCTTGAACTTGTAGGGACTTGTTATGTGTCCTACCATGTGGTCTATCTTTGGGAATTATCCCTGTGCACTTGAGAATAATGTATATTCTCTGTTGGGGTGAAATGTTCTAAAATGTCAAATAATCAATCTGATACAGTGTGTCCTTTAGAGTCTCTGTATCATTATTTTGTCACATGGAAGACCTATCCAGTGAAGTCAGAGGAGTGATAAAAGTCTTCTAATATGACTGTCCTGTTTTCAGGCTCTCAATTAAAGTCCTCTAAAAGTTTCATTGTTTGTTTTTGTTTACTCATTTGATTGTTTCATATATATATATATATATATATATATATATATATATATATATATATATATATATTTATATATGACTGACAAAAGTCTACTCTCTTAGCCAATAGTTAAGAAAAAAGGCCACCAAGATTCTTCCACCCTAAGCTGCCTTTTGGGATATTGATTTTCAGCTGTTTATTTAGAAGCCAAGAGTCAGAGAGCACCTTTGGGCAACCCCTGCCTGCTCCTGCCCAAATGATTCAAGAGAGAGACCCTCTTCAGAAGGCTGTTGCCTTTGCCTGATTGGAATGAAACATGGTAAACAGGAGGGCTTCAGCAGATGTCTATTAGCTAGATTCCCCTCCTCCCCTGTGACACTATCAATCAGGAGTGTGGGAGCGGTTCAGAGTTATTGTTGTTCCCAAGAAGCAAGGTTACAATTTCCAGCGGCTGCAGTTCAGCTCACCCAGCACACCCAGCACACCTCCTGAGCCACAGCTGGACAAGGCAGAGGCTGGGTCCAGGCTGGTGGGCCTAGGACCTGGAGAAGAGGGGGAAAATAGAGGGGGGTGACTCAGGTGTACCTGGAGGGGAGGGAGAGGCATCAGTGCAGATACCCACATGAACTGTCCTTGGGAAAGGTCACCTGTGCCCTGAGGAGAGAGAGGGGAGTAGAGCCCAGCCATGGGGGAGAAACCTCAGGGCTCTGCCCACTGACACTCTGACACTTGGAAGGACACTCACCACTGACTCTCTCATCCCCTCCCCAACCAGGTTGGCAGGGGAGGAGGGATCTCCATGCAAATTGATCCTGAACTCTGAGGTTTCTAAGTATTTTGTTACAAGCTTGAGGCTTAGCAACATGGGGAGGTACTAGTGGACACCCTTTCCAGGCAGGACTGGACCAGGACTGGTAGGGCAGCCTACATAGCCTTCCCCAAAAATTGCTTTGAGGCTGGGCCAAGGCCCTGGAGCTATGAGAGACCCTGCCTGTCAGTGAGCAGCTGGCTTTCAGCTGAGGGTTCCTCTCCACACACCCAACCTCTCCCCAAACAGTTACTGTAAGTGATTGTAGACAAAAGGATGTACCCCTTTCACCTTATCTCTATTTCATCCCCTCACAGGATAGGCTAGACTCAGCCTCTCTCAGCTGTGCAGGAGTGTGTGCACGCACACACACTCACACACAACTCACACACACACAAGGACACACATACACATGCACACACACACACACACACACAGACAGCAGCTCCTTCAAAAACATTCCAGCTTCCCTCTCTTCCATCACTGAAGGGTTTTTAAGTCAAAAGGGTGAACATTACAATGCAGTGCTGTTTGATTTACAGATTTAATGTTTCTAAAATGAAAACAGCTCTACATTACTAGTCCAGGAGAGGCAATTGTGATAGTGAGCCTTGTAAAAAAAATAACAGGAAGATAATTTACAATAACTAGCGTTAGCATTTTTAGTGGACATGTGGACTGCTTTAAGAGATTCATAAATATGAATTGCTGATTTCCTAGGAGAGTGGGGCCCGGGAACTTTCATTCCCCCTTCCTTATGCAGGCTTACTGTGACCTAGGAACATAATAAACATTGTGAGGCAATGGGTGAAGGACTGGAATAAATGAATGTTACATTCACATTTAATTTTACAAGAATAGGGTTGTATTATGTAATCAGTCGGGTGGCCTGCATTTTGCTTTTCACATAACAGACCTTGTCTTTTTAGTGCATCAACCTCTGCCTGGTGACAAGCAACCGGATCATCATGAACATAAGGGTGGCAAACTTCAAATAGATTCCCTTTGAATTTCACCTTCCAGGGTGCATCCATTGCAGTCTGTGTCACTCTATGACCCTCCCCTGTGCCCCAGTGTCTCTTGCATTCTCAAATTGGCCAAGCACTTTACTCTCTCAGAAATTGTGCAGTCTGTCCTCATGCCCTGAACAGGATCCTTCTAAGCCCCTGATGGCCCCTCCTTGTACAACCCTCAGGCAGGAGTCTTCCTGCATCTGTATCTTTCCATACCAGGACCTTTGTTTTCATGAAAGAATTAGTTACAAAGAGCCATTTGTAGACAATGGTCTTCTTGGGTTTTGCTGTGTTTGATTGTGTGTGTGTGTGTGTGTGTGTGTGTGTGTGTGTGTGTGTGTGTGTTTTCTATTTTCGTCCTAAACTCTGTGAGGAGAGACTGTGTGTAGCTCTGAGCATGATATTAGCAGCCACCCCAGGTCAAATAGTTGCCAAATGCATCTAGGAGAGAGGTGGGAGGGCTAGGCTGAATCTCTAGTTCCCAGGTGAAATAGTGGAGTTGTTTCTGTTTCTGCTTTTTATCTGCTCTGCTCTAGGTGACAATCCCAGATCCACTGGGGCTGAGTGCAGTCGCCTCATTTGTCCTCATTCCTCCATCTATGTAGCTGGAAACCTTAAACTCTGCTACTTCATAGGCATGGGGAACCTCTGGAGGAATGGCAGGGTAGGGACCCACAAGAAGCCAGCCTCACCACCTTGCTGTTATGCTCCGCCCCCACGACCTCCCCATACCCTATGGTGAAGAGATGCAGCCTCACCTGCATGACAGGGACACAGTGTCCTCACTCCATGCTCACCCTCAGAAAAGGTCTCACAGTTTGCAGAGTCTGAATATTCCCCAAGTCTGAGTGAGTAAGAGCAAGGCAGCACAATGTGTCTGAGGCTGCCTGTCACTACTAGAGCCAAGTTAAGCAGAGACAGGGTTGATCCACACAATGAGTATTTATCCAAGGATGCGGTCAATATGGGGAGAGCAGTTGCTCACCCTGGATATTTGGCTCTCAGCCACTAAGGAGTGAAGATAGCTACCTGTAGCTGCCAGCTGCAAGTGTAACATGGAAAGGGGAGGGGAGGGCCTGCTGTCTAGCCCTTCAGGAGCTCAAATCTGACCACAAGATGGCTAAACTTCTATGACTTCAGGATCATCTGAGGCCCTTCCTGGGATGAGATTGGAATGGTCAGCCTTCCTGAGAAAGACACCAGGAGGGGGTCAGGATGTGGGCACTGCTGCCAAATCAAAGCCTGTCCTGTGCCTGGTCTCTTCCCAAAATGCAATTATTTTCTGAATAATGGGCCATGGAGGCAGCCTATGTTTTCAGTAGAGACTGTTTCATCCTCCAGTGTCCAAGGGCCTCGTATTTATAGTTTGCAAGTAATTATTAAACAACTGTGGCTCTATTCTTATTACAAGTCCTTCCCCACTATGAGAAGTTGATTTCCAAAGACCCTCAGGAGATGCCTCAGGCCAGCTTGGATGAAAGGGCTGGGCCTCAGCTTTGCTCTTCCCCTCTCCCTCTCTCCTCACAATCCTGAATTTATCTCCTAAAGAGTATGGAAAAGCAGGCAGAAAAACTTGTCAAACAGAGCATGCCAGGACCCCTGTGCCCCTTGGAGGTGCCACCTGAGAGGATAGCCCTGGGTTAAGGTTCAGCTAAGAGGCAGCTCTGCCAGAGCCTGAGCACCAGGCTGTGGCTAGTGCCTCCCTACCTCTCCTCAGCTTTGTTAGCCTGCCCACTCCTTCTGCTTTCAGGCCCTAGTGTGACTTTGCCAAAGGGATTTGTTGGTGAGAGGAGAACCCCTTCATGAGGGGGGAGGAAGGCAGGTAGACTGCCATTACCTGAAGGCTTAGGGGAGGTGAGCAGAGCAAGGGATACATTCGGGGCTTGTCAAAGAGCTCTGGTGACCCAAACCTCAGGGGAAGTCTGAGGAGAGCACCTGTGGAGAGAGACAATGTAATTGCATCTGGCCAGCTCTCCTCTGCCCCGGGGGTTACTAACATGTCCCCATTCAGACAGTAGGGACAGTGGACTAGCCCAGGGCAGGGAGCTCTTTTCTATACAGAGGGCTGCGTTGGGGTGGGAGTGGGGCGCCAAGCCTGGCCCAGGAAATGAGGTAGGTAAGTGGCAGCCACAACCACAGAGGGAAAGTGGTTCCCAGAAACACAGACCAGGGGTGGCAAGTGGGAGGTTAGCTGGGGTTCGCGACCTCCTCTTTCTCCCTCCATATCTGAGACCACCTCCACCCTCATACCTGGAAGCACAGGGTCCCCCTAACAACCACCGACCCTCTGCCACCCCTTGCAGCCTGGTGGGTGTAGCACAGGCACCCCTGTCCCCACCATCTCTGGGCCTGTTAAACCACAGCCCCCCTCCTGCCCCCAGTACTTTGTTTGCTCCTGATCTCGTGATCTCACGAGATTTTGCCCCCAAAGGAACCAGGGTACAGCCCCAGGATGCTTGCCAGGTGCCACCTGTCACTGCTTCCTTCCTGCCAGACTCCCTGCTGAGTGGGAGACCACCTGGTGAGGAGCATGGCCTTTGGCAAAGGTAAGCACACACTCTGGGTTCTTGCTGTCTCCGGGGGTGAACTTGCTGTCTCCAGGGGTGAACTTGCTATAGTCACTGGTAACCCACAGCACCTACCCCGCCAGCGTTTTCCATCTGAAAATGAGTTCCTACCTGTTTGGAGTGAAGGCTTGAGGTCCAAACCAGGCTCCCTGGGGTGAGGCTGTTTCCTGCTGTGCCAGAGTAGGAGCTCGCTGAGAAGACTTACACGCAACTGTTCATGGAACTCCGGCGTTTGCCTTTATTGTGTGACCTCAGCTGGCCGAGTTTGCACTTGACAAAGGGTGTCCCCACAGCCCCCTGCGCCAGCTCCCCAGGGATCTGGCTCCTCAAGTCTGTGGGTTCTCAGGCCAGCCCAGCCCTGCTCAGGGCAAGGGGGACAGAGAAGGGGCAGAAAATTGGCTGCTGGTCAGTGGGCAATGTCCAGGAGTGAGAGGTCGCTTTCCACAGAGCAACAGGCCCATCACTCATCCTTGTCCTCTGGTTCAGCTGGTGAGAAAGCAGTGGCCAGGCTGGGAGATAAGAGGTGATTTCCACTGAGAGCTTCAGAGCCCTTTCCTGGTGTGAGTGTGCCTGTGCCTGGGTGTGCATGAGTATGAGTGTGTGAATTCTCACCTGATCTTATGTTCCTGGGTTCCTTTTCTTTCTTTCTTATTACTGATTAAGGTATTACATATGTGTTCTTATCTCCCACTGCCCCCACACTCCCACCCCGACGCCCGCAAGCATGCCCTCACTCTCACCTCCTGGTGTCTGCGTCCATTGGCTAGGTTTATAGGCATGCATACAAGTCCTTTGGTTGATCTCTCCCCCTCAGTCCCACACTCCCTTACCTTCCCTCTGAGGGTGATGGTCTGATCCATGCTTCTCTGTCTCTGGATCTGTTTTTGTTCATAGGTTTATATTGTTCATTATAATCCACAGATGAGTGAGGTCATGTGATATTTATCTTTCTTGCACTGACTGGCTTTGCTTAGCATAATGCTCTCCAGCTACATCCATGCTGTTGCAAATCGACAGTGCTCCTTCCTTTTTTGCGGCAGCATACCATGCCAGTGTGTAGATGTACCACGGCTTTTTAACCCACTCATCTGCTGACCAGCACTTAGGCTGTTTCCAAATCTTAGCTATTGTGAATTTTGCTGCAGTGAACATAGAGGTGCATGTATCATTTCTGATTGGTAATTCTAGTTTCGTGGGATATATTCCTAGAAGTGGGATCACTGGGTCAAATGGGAGTTCCGTTTTTGTTTTTGGAGGAAACTCCATACTTTTCTCCATAGTGGCTGCACCAGTCTGCATTCCCACCAGCAGTGAAGGAGGGTTCCTTTTTCTCCCCATCCTCACCAGCACTCGCCCTTTGTTGATTTGTTGATGATAGCCATTCTGAAAGCTGTGAGGTGGTACCTCACTGTCCTTTTGATTTGCATCTCTCAGAGGATTAGTGATTCTGAGCATGTGTCTCTTGGCCTTCCTTTAGTCCTCTCTGGAAAAGTATCTTTTTAGTTCCGTTGCCCATTTCTGTGATTGGGTTGTTTATCTTCCTTTTGTTAAGTTGTATGAGTTCCCTGTAAATGTTGGAGATGAAACCCTTATCACAGAGAACATTGGCAAATATGTTCTCCCATGCAGTGGGCTTTGTTGTTGTATGTTGTTCATTTATATTGCTATGAAGAAGCTTTTTATTTTGATGTCGTCCCATTTGTTTATTTTAACTTTATTTTCCATTGCCCCAGGAGCTGGGTCGGTGAAGATATTGCTTCAGCATATATCTGAGACTCTGCTGCTTGTGGCTTCCTCTAATATTTTTAGTTTCCCATCTTATGTTTAAATCCTTTATCCATTTTGAGCTTTTTTTTGTGTAAGGTGCAAGTTGGTGGCCTAGTTTCCTTTTATGCATGAATCTGACCAAATTTCCCAGAACCATTTACTGAAGAGAATGTTTTGTCTCCATTGTATGTTTTTGCCTCCTTTGTCAATATTAATTGAGCTTAGTGGTTTGGATTGGTTTCTGGGTTCTCAATTCTATTCCATTGCCCTATATGTCTATTCTTGTGCCATTGTCAGGCAGTTTTGAGAACAGTGGCTTTGTAAAACAGCTTGATATCTGGTACTGAGATCCCTCCTTCTTGGTTCTTCTTTCTCAGGATCGCTGCAGCTATTTGGGATTTGTTTGTTTCTTAAACATCTTTTATTGATTTTTTTATAGAGAGTAAAGGAGAGGGATAGAGAAATAGAAACACTGATGAGACAGAAACATGGATCAGCTGCCTCCTGCACACCCTCTACTTGGGATGTGCCCCCAATTAAGGTACATGCCCTTGGTCAGAATTGAACCTGGCACCTTTCAGTCTGGAGGCCGACACTCTATCCACTGAGCCAAACCTGTTCGGGCTCAGGGTCATTTTTTTATTACAGATGGATTTTTGGAGAGTTCAATCTAGGTCTGTGAAATATGCTGTTGGTATTTTAACATGGAATGTATTGAATCTATAGTTCATTTTGGGTAGTATAGCCATTTTCAAGATGTTGATTCTACCAAGCCATTAACATGGCATGTTCTTGCATCTGTTTTGTCTTCCTCTATCTCTTTTTCAAAATCTTGCAGTTTTCTGAGTAGAGGTCTTTTACTTTCGTAGCTAAGTTTATTCCTATGTATCTTAATTTTTATGGTGGGATGATAAATGGGATTGTTTTTCAAACTCTCTTTGTGTAAGTTCATTATTTTTGTATAAAATGCCATACATTTCTTGGCATTAATTTTTTACTCTGCTACATTGCCGAATTCATTTATGAAGTTTACTAATTTTTTGATGGGGTCTTTGGGGTTTTCTTTGTACAGTATCTGCAAATCATGACAATATACTTGTTATTTTCCAATTTGGGAGCCATGTATTTCTTTTTCTTGTGTGATCACTGTGGCTAGCAGTTCCAGTACCATTTTGTACAGAAGTGGTGTAAGCAAGCATCCTTGTCTTGTTCCTGTTCTTGAGGGAAATGGCTTTAGTTTTTGCCCATTGAGTATGATGTTGACTGTAGGTTTTTCATATAAGGCTTTTATATGTGGAGGGATGATCCTTCTATTCCCACTTTGCTGAGTGTTTTTATCAGAAAAGGCTGTTGCACTTGGTCAAATGCCTTTTCTGAATCTAATGATATGATTGTGTGGTTTCTGTCTCTCAATATTTTTTATGCGATGTATCATGCTTATTGATTTGCGGATATTGTACCAGCCTTGCATCCCTGGGATATATCCCACTTGTTCATGGTGTATGATCTTTCTAATGTAATACTGGATCCAGTTTGCTAGAATTTAGTTGAGGATTGCAGCATCGCTGTTCAACTGGAATATTGGCTTGTAAGTCTCTTTCTTTGTGGTGTCTTTTTTTATTTTTCAGATTAGGGTAATGCTGGCTTCATAAAAAGAGCTCAGAAGCGTTCCTTTCTCCTGAATTTTTTGAAAGAGTGTGAGAAAGGTTAGTTTTACTTCTTTTTGAATGTTTGGTAAAACTCCCCTGTGAAGTCATCTGGTACAGGGATTTGTTTTCTGGAAGGTTTTTGATTACTGTTTCAATTTTATCACTAGTTTTCGGCTTGTTCACGTTGTTTGCCTTTTCCTGATTTTGTATTGGAAGATTGTATTTTTCTAGGAATATATCTATTTTGTCCAGATTGATGAGGGATGTTTAATGAACCAAAGACGCAGAGGTAAGACGGCCATATAGGATGATTGATGCTGGACAGAGGGCTACAGCTCGCTTCGGAATGTAGCAAACTTTGCACTCTCACCATTGCTTTTATTGGTGTTTGGCACAAGGTCAGTGCATCAGCAGTTAATCAATTAAATATTGTTTTGTTCTCCATTATTACAAGAGCTTATTGAGGACAAATTGCAGCTGTGCCCTCCCTTTCTGTTCTACACCCATGACTATTTAATCCTAGCCTTTGTCATGGAGGCAAATGTTCCTGGAACTCAAGATTGTGTGCAGTGTTGACCCAGCATGACTCGCTTGCAATCACGCTATGCTCCTGATAGAACATTCACTTCTTCTTGGCAGGACTTCAGATCCTGGTTTACAAATGTCCAGCTACAAATCCACCTTTTTTTCTTGCTTCATTAGATGGAGCATCAGAGATAACACAGCTGTTTTTCTCTTAATTAGTTGCTTGGCTTTCCCGAGTCCTTGGAAGAGTAAATATAAAATGATACAGAGATAGAGTATTAATAATAGTATTCCAGCAGAAGCTCCTAAAGTGGCTTGTAAATGGGGTATAGGATTTAATTGTTGCAACCCCTTAACCATATTTTTAACACATTTTGCCCAGTTAATTTATGCAATTTCTTTTGAAATATTTTTTGTATATGAGATTGTAAGTTAATGAATTTCTTTTGTTAGATTTTTATGATTGAACAAATGTTTTTTAACCTTTTCCCATGGAAAGAGACTTTCATTCTAAGGTACAGGAGTAATGCAAATTGATGAATAATTCTAGTTATATTTCATATGCATTTGTCTTTGCAGACTTACAATTTGATCTTCTATCATTAATAAAAATGGTAATCGAACACAGGTTTGTACAAAGGCAGTTTTGATAGCATAAAATTGTAAGGTGTGATTCCCAGAGTTATTTTTATAGATTTGCTTATTTTATGCAAATATATGTTTTCAAAGAGTGTAAGGCAGACCCCAGTTTCCATAAATCAGATTCAACAGGATGTCCTTCTTGATGAGGTGTTGGGGGAACAAATCCTCCATCATGCCATACAATGCTCACATTCGCTTGCGTGGATATGGGCTTGTTCTCTCCTCTACGCTATCATAGATCAGCTCCATTGGCTTTGGAACGGGCAGAACCTGAAGGGCTCCAATCAATGACGCTTCCATAGGAAGTATTAGATAAAAACCGAACTGTCTTTCCTCCACAGGATTCCCAATGAACCCAATCAGACAAGTGCATAAAAGTTGGAACATGACATGGGGGAAGTAATGGATGTGTACTGTTGTTATCCCAACTAACATTTTTAAACCGATGGATCTAACCACATAATGGTCTTAAGCTTAATCTTCCCTTGTAAATAATAGGGCAAATTGTTTGAATATGTCTTTTTTTTCTGTGATTTATGAGGCAAGAAAATCTATTCAATAACATTACTATCTTGAACAAGTAACCCTGTAGGAGAATGCTCAGTGTGGAAAACTAATAATTTAAAATTGTCTATGGAGAGAATTCTATTTAATTGTGTTTGTTGTATATGCTGTTCTATCCAAGTTAATTGTTTTTCTGCAGCAGGGATTAAAACACGTGGGCTATTTAATTCATATGGCCCCTTTAGTATTTGAAATAAATTAGTCAATTGATAAGTAGGTATATCAAGACTGGGTCTCAACCAATTAATGTCTCCTAGTAACTTTTGAAAATCGTTTAGAGTCTCTATACTGTCTCTTCTAATTTGAACCTTCTGTGGAATAATGGAGACATCTGTTAATTTTTGTCTCATATATTTCCATAACTCCTGCCATTGTGTCTTTTCTGGGGCTACTTCTAATCTATAGTCTTAGAAATTTTCAAGGAGGTATTGGTAAATCTCCTGTAATTGTGATTGAATTTCAGAAGCTATTAAAATATCATCTATATATTGATAAATTAGAGTATTAGGAAATCTTTTTTTGACTATTTCTAAAGGTTGATGCACATATGCCTGACATATAGTGGGACTGTTGAACATTTCTTGTGGTAAGACTTTCTATTGATACCGTTGAGTGGGTTGAGCCTGATTTAAAGCCGGGACAGTAAATGCAAATTTCTCATAGTCTTGAGGTTGTAAAGAAATAGTGAAGAAATAATCTTCGTTACGAGGAAACGAGCGGCACCATCAACCTGGGCCGACTTGCCCAGATGTATGTCATGCAGAAGCATATGCTTCAGGAGTTGGGTCGGCCCGGCATGGTCAGGCTCTGTGCTTACCCCTGTCCTCACTGTGGCTGTAGAACCTTCCATGACCCAACTCCCATTCTGTGATCCTGTTGCTTGAGTGTCTAGCTGGGTGCACATCTCATAGGCTTTACTCTGGGCACTTGGGCACTGAAGCCCAGACATAAGTGTACCGTTCAGGAACACAGCAGCCTGTTTCAGACAGCTACTCAGGGTTGGGGGGAAATGCTCACAGGGGACTGGATGGTTTCTTTGGGGAGATTTGTCCTAAGGAGTTAGAAATATGCACCTGAATCTCTCAGGGGGAGGGATTGAGGCTTGGGTGGTAGATGCGGTGATTACCTTTGCTTGAATGGTTGTGAATAAATGTCAGTAATAAAGAGAACTGGATGTTAACCATCTGGTGTCCTCCATGACATGTTAACATGACTCTCCCACCTGCAGTTACTGGCCAAGTAAGAAGATATGAGCATCGTGATGCACAGCCACTAGGCTGGATGAGGTTGGTTCCAGTAGATCACATCACCATGTATCCTTTCTGGTTTGGTGGTTCTTTCTGGTGCACCGGTACTTACTCACCTCTGTGATTTTTCAGTGGGATAGCACACACAAGGTGCGTCCACAGGGGCTGGAACAAGTGGCTTCCAGTGAGCACCAACAAGGTACAACTTCTCTGGTGCCGTCACAGGTAACTAGTCCAGTCCTTGGACTAAAATTCTCGCCACTGGGAGCCTCCATTGCTGGCCTCTGGCTGTTCCATGGTAGGGCTTCCCTGTGCACAAGTCAGGCCCCCAGTACTGAAAGGGACATCAGCCTGTCCGGGAGCCAGAGCCCTGACCTCACAAGTCCATGCCTGTCATTCCCCTGGATCCAGCCCCTTCTTGAATTCAAGTTCCTGTGACCTGAAAACACATTTACATTCTTTTCAGCAAAATACTGAGCTGGAATAAACCTCTGCTTTGTTCTGTGTCCTGTGCTAAGAATAGGACATCCTTTGGTAGAGGATGGTCTAATGTTCGAATACTTTCCCCTCATGATCCTCCTTCCCATTAATCAAGGAGGTGGTAAAGCAACGCTGAGCCAGTGACAGGCCCCGGGTCTGAAGAGTGGACAACCCCAAGCCAGTTCCCGGAGAGCACTTAAGTGGACACATGTGAAGGTCACCCCGGGGAGATGGGGGTATGGAGGGCCACCCTGAGGGTCAATACAACCAAGTGAAAGAGAGTTGTCCTGGTGTGCTGTTGGATCCCACAGTCAGTGGACAGTTAGCTGGCCAGGAAGGAACAGGCTCCCTGCCCACCTGCCACTGCATTCTGGCCCTAGGCTGTCTCAGTTTGCTCACTGAGTGGCCTGCCAGAGCAGCACCTAGTGAGAAGGCCACATATCCAGGCCCAGGTGCAGGCCTCCATTAGCCTGTATGTATCCCTAATTGTGAGGAAGTCAGTCCTGTTTTTTCTCCTTCTACTGCCTCTCATTCAGTGCCAGCCACTCATGTGCTTGCTGCTCTCTTCTGTGTGTCAGCAGCTTCCTAGCTTGTCACATACAGCACCTGGCCCTTCGTTCTCTTTTTATTGCCATTCCTTTCTTTCTCTTCTACCTTCCACTCTTCTAGCTTGGGCCCATCAGCTTAGGAGCTCATTTTTCTGTTTCTTAGTATATTTCTTATTGATTTCAGAGAGGAAGGGAGAGGGAGAGATGGATAAAAAATCAATAATGAGACAAAATCATTGGTTGGCTTTCTCCTGCACATCCAACTGGGGATCCAGGCGTAAACTCCAGCCTCTGCTCCAACTGAGAATTGAACTTTGTCCTCTTGGTTCATAGGCCTCTGAGCCACACTGGCCAGGCCCACTCTGCTTCTTCTAGTGGGAAAAGAAAATGCTGAAGTCTCTGTAACTGTGGGTGAGCTCCCCACCCTCCAAAAAAAGAGGATAAGAGAACAAGGGTCAGAAAATGCATATCTCTTACAGCAAACGCTCTCTTTCTCTTCCTCTCTATTATTTTCTCTCCCTCTCCTTCTCCCTGTCCCTCTGTCTGACATGCACCTTCTCTTCCCATCCCCACCTTGACATGGAGTAGTGTCCATAATGGGAATTAGAACCTCTGGCATTTGAGGAAAAGCATAAAAATTTGCAGGATCTGAGGGAGGAAGGGCAAAGGCAAAACATCCTGTGGTCTGGGTGTTAATTCCTCCACACATAGAGCTCGTGCCCATTACCTTGTGGGGAGATTCACCTGTGGGGCCATCTTATGTAAAGCTCTTGTCAGCATGTCCTCCTCTGGAATTGCCCACTGTCATTAGCATTCTGTGCATGTCTCTCTCCATTCACCTCTCTCTAAAGAATTAATTTTAAAAACCCAGCATATTAAGACACAACAAAAGAACTCATTGCTGCATGTTGCCTCTAAAACCAAGGGTCCTGCACTTGACGCTTTATTTGTTCTGGAGACCACAACTGAGAAATCCAGAAAAATCCTATATTGCAATCTGGACTTTCCATCACAATATTCAGAAAAGCATAGTATCAAGGCAATGAGGCTTAGAAAGCTTAGATAGGAACTGCATCTATGAAGATGGGCACAGAAGAGACCTGGATAGGAGGTGACTGCTGGTACACAGAGATCGTGTACATGAAGGCCCTATGGGCAGAGTCTCTAGGACATCAGAAAGCAAGCAGGGAGAGTGACACACACATAGTAGGTTCCTTACTACTAGAATGTACCCTAGAGTCCACCAATCTGCACAGCAGTCAGGCAGCCTGGATACCGGGCAGCTGGAGCACACGAATGTCAAATGGAAGACTCTGAATAAAGAAGAGCCAAAGCCTGGCCTGTTTGGCTCAGTGGATGAGTTTTGACCCGTGAACCAGGAGGTCAGGATTCAATTCCCAGGCTGGGACATGTCCCCATTGTGGGCTCTTAGCCCAGTAGGTGTCTTATAGGAAGCAGCCAATCAAGGATTCTCTCTCACCATTGATGGTTCTAACACTTTCTCCCTTTCCCTTCCTCTGGAAAGCAATGAAAATAAATATGTCTAAAAGTATGTACTTAGCTTAGGGTTTTGATACCCAGAATATCCATTTAGAAATACAAGAAGGAGCCTTTTGTCATGGTCAGGATTTTTATGCTGTTCCTTCTTCCCCTTTAATCTTCCTTTTTAGTCCACTTCCCCATGGGATTGTATATAAAGTGATCTATTTCATGATGCGAAGTTTTGTATTGTTTGTCTAGTATTTCTCTACACCATAGTACGTTATCAGTACAAACCTACAGTGGTAAAATTAAGCTGAGTAAATTTGGCATCCAAATGGCTTTATTAGGTATTTCACCAATCCAGCAGCATTCCAGCTGGCAATGAGATTGGGGCTCACTGAGCCATACGGACCAGGGTTTGTCCCACTACCATCCCCAACTTTGACAGGCTAGACATTAAGGTCCTTAAAAAGTTGAAGTTCCAGCTTCCAAAATTAATTTCCCATACAGTATTCCAGTAAAAATAACTTTAAGAAACCAAATATTTTGGGGGAGATTTTTAAAATTGAATTTGGAAGGCTTGTTGATAACTATACACTCAACAGTCCAACAGGTGAGTTTTTATAAATTTTCCCATTTGGGACGTTTGTTGACATTCACTCCTAAAAATACTGAGGCTTCAAGATAACTCGATGTTTGGAGAGCATATATTAAATGTCAAAAAGTTGAAGAGGAAGTGCAGGAGCATTTCTATAGAAAAATACATATATCAATCAAAGGGCCCTTTTGTTTATTTAATTCAGAGGTATAGTCAGGAAAGCTTGTTAAGTGGCAAATTCTGTTTCAATGGTGTTATTCCCACTTCAGAAAGGTTCTGATGTCATTTCAATTAACAAAAGGATGCTTACATTTAGACTTGTTCAAACATTTATATAATTCCACATGTAATTTTTCATCCTACTTATACTATTCCTTTAAAGATTGAGGACATACCAAATGCCACAGGAAGGAGGTGAACAATTGCTTTACAGCCTTGTTGGAGGTGCCTCAACCCTTTTTTCCATTTAGGTTTTCCAAGAAGATGTCATTTGATTACCTCCCCCCGACAATTGCAAACAGGGCAGCATGCCATGAAGAAGTAACACAATGCTTCATTTTGTATGCAGTTCACTTCAAAGACTTCATGCACTTGTGGTCAAAGACACCTTGGGAAATTTAGGGCCAAGAATTCACCTCACCATCCAAACACATGGCTTTTATGTGTTTGTAGTAAAATCAGACAAGAAATCCCATTTAGTGGAAAACTTTATTCTGAATATTTTAACAATCAGATATTCAATTTAAACATTAAAGTATGTTGTTATTAAAATCAACACATAAAATAACCTTGAAGAATTAAAACTTTGCATTCTATGCAGAAGTTTCACAAAGGGATCTAAAATTCTTGCTTCTTCCCCAAACCCACCATTTGCTTCTATTCATTCGTAAATAACAGAAGACAATTTCTTTTCAAATAAAAAGCCGTCCATAACATAGCATTATTTTTAAGTTCATTTTCTACTTCATCTGTCACAGGGACTTCCCTCCTGGCAGCTCTTGAGAATCCCAATAAGTTGAGCTACTGCACTGCATGATTCACTCTCTCTTGCATAGATGGTGAATCCTATGATCCCCACCAGCATCACACTCATGGCCGCTTACAGAGGTGTCCCATTGGCTGTTGCAGTAATTGTTATGCCCCCCAATCATACCCATTTCGTGTGAGGCTGTAATACTCATCCCAGCGACTCCTTCCACCATAAGTCAGAGGGGGCCCTCGGGTTGATGGTGCACCACCTGTGCATCCTGTAAAGTCAGTGACCAAATAAAAATACTTTAACATCTTAACGAATAATTTTTATGTCAGTATGACATGACCCTAGTAAAGTCTTAAAAAGTTGGCAAACCTATGCTTTTATACACCTGTGCTAAAAATATGTCAGGAAAGCTGAGGTAGACAAGGGAGCTTACAATTACTTAAAATACTGCTGAAGAATAGTGTTTTGACGGAAATAATTGACTATGAATACATATGAAGGCACATTTTCTGAAAACGGGCTGGAATTCTGACTTTCGTATTATTCTTATGTTTCACGCTGTCAAATGCTCTTTCTGTTTAAAAAATTATACAATACCCCCCTGGCTGGTGTGCCTAAGTGGGTTGCGCACCGGTCTTGGCACTGCAGGATCCCGGGTTCAATTCCAGGTTAAGGGCATGAGCCCGGTTTGCAGGGTCCATCCCTGGCCCGGGTTGGGGATTGTGCATGGGGAAACCAATCGAAGTATCTCTCTCACATTGATGTAGCTCTCTCTCAGCCCCACTCCCTCCGTCCACTCTCCCAAGATCAGTAGAGATATATCCTCAGGTAAAAAACAAAACAAAACAAAAATGTTGCACTTCATTTCTTTAATAAGGAAAATAAATGAGTATGATCCTGCCCTCCTGAAAGATTTGGACTGTTCCAAATGAGCGACTAAGGAAAGAATACAAGACTTCCAAGATAATACAAAACACATACTGCATATAGTACAGCCTGTTGCAAATAAAAGTAAAATTCGAGTTAAACACAAGATGGCCTGTTAATTCCAATCCTGCCCCTTACACGCAGTATATCTGGACACTTACCACAGCTCTCATATGAACCTCTATAAAAATAGGAAAATGCAAATGGACAGAAGGCTTCAAGAGTCATTTCTCCAAAGAAGATACCCAAACAGCTAACAAGCTCATGGAAAGAGGATCAAAATAATGGGTAGTTAGGGAAACGCCAACCAAAACCTAAGTGAGATACCACTTTATTCCTAAGTAGGTCCCAATGTTTGAAGAGGAAAACAGCAGGGCTTGTTGGGAATTTAGAGCCACTGGAATCCTGTGCACAAGGAACAGAAAGGGCACAAGGCGTGGCTGCTGTGGAAAATAAGGGAAACTCCTACAACAAACATTTAACACTGAATTGCAATATGACTCCAAAATTCCACTCTAAATTTTGCACGGACAATAACTGGAGACTTCTATGAAATACTAGTCCAAAATGCTCACATCAGTCCTCTGGTGGAAACGACCCCAACGGTTGAAGTGGTAAATGAGCTGTGTGCACTAGAGCTGCAAGGGAATATTTAACCAGCCATTAAAGTGGCGGTGAACTGATTACTGCCACATGGATGACCCTTGGACACATTTATGGTAACGGAAACAAGCCAGACACAAAAGGTCCTATCCTGTTTCATGCTGATACTGTGATCTGTGGAAAACAGGTGAATCAATACAGATAGAACACTAGTTGCTGTTTCATAGAAGCTGGACTGAGGAAGAGAATGGTAGCGACTGCTTTACCTTCAGAGCTTTTATGTATGATAAAGAGCTTTACCTAAAGAGCTTTTATGGGTGATAAAGATGTTTTGGACCTACTCAGATATGGTGGTGGCATAAGACTCTGAATATACTATATGTTAGTTGGTCAATGGTGAATATTTAGTGTTATGATAGATGAATTTCACCTCAACAACAGACAGTGTATAGTATAGTTTAGGTGTCTTACGCTTTATTGCCCATTACCTATAACTAGTAGTGCAATCATCATCTCTTGGAGATATATGGTAATTTCTCCTGGAAGGGATTGTCTCTTTGCAAGGAACGCCTGCACTACTCCCTCTCCCACGTGACAGCGTTCCTGTAAATGACAAGTACTTACGTGAGGATATCATCTTGGAGAGCAATGTTTTAAGGGAAAACAATTATTCAAAACAACACTTTATTTCCTCTTTCCACAACAATGTTTAAATTTACTCTTAGGCTCTATTTAGGCTCATGCTTGTATGCGCTGTGATATGTTACTCTGGAATGTATTATCTTTTGACATCTTGTCCTCCCTGTACATCTTCCTTAATTTCTTAAATGACCATTAGTGGGAAAAAACCTTTCTGATTCTGAACAAAGTGCAAGCAATTTCCATGATGTCCACATACATATTTATCCGTGCCTACCTATAGCTTGACAAGCCTCTATCAGCTTTTCTCCTTCTCTACTTTGCTCTCTCTTGCTCACAATCTCTTGTCAACATTACTAAAAACTTCCTAATTTTCCCGTTACACTCACTTCTTCATGCACTTTCACCTAAGAACTAATAGTTATTTCGGTACGCAAGTATTAAACTATTAGCATTTCGGTTAAAACACGTTCATTGCTCCTGGATGCCCACAATATAGAGGCAAGTTATTTCCATTTAATTTCAAAATTGACTGTCTCACTTACCTTAGAACTTTTATGCTACACTTTCAACTACATTTTGGACTCAGGAAAAGCCACATGTGCTAGTGGTGCACTCGGATCTATTCTAATACTTGCAAGATATCACCTGTGCATAGTAATATTTTCTTGGGCCAGTACATGCCAAATTCATTCCACATATAATTTTATAATTTATCACCAATTTAGCATGGCTCTCTCCTAATGCTGACTAGTTTAAATGTATAACCTTAGTTTTGGTAATGATGGCAATATAAATTTTACTGCCTTAATCTGTACTACAAGCATTTAACAGCTCATGTGAAGAGCCCCGGATGTCCTTCAAAATATGAGAAATATTACATTTCCCATGAATATTACCATGTTTCAGTGCTAATTCTTATCCCGAATGTCCACAAATGAGCCTTTAATTTATGTGCTCACTAGCACATCCAAAATTTAAATGGATAGGCTGTTTGTGTATATTCAACTGCAGAGACATATTGTTCTTAACTACACTGATTCCCTCAATGGTTTCAACTTTCCAACATAATAAATAGTGAGAGTCTCTATGTTAGACTTTAAGACATCTCTGTACTGATATGAATGAGTCACATTTGCCTTGTTTTTTTCACAACTATGTGCACTCTGTGATTTACCACCTTGCAATGCCTGACTCTTTCAAGTGTGCCTTTCCACCCTCATTTTTATTAAAAACAGACCCTATGAACCCACACATATCACTTTTCAGCCTGTTGACAAAATACTTATATTGTACTTATTAAGATGTGTTAATTTGGTTGCCATATTTCCTCAACAAGCATATGATTCTTGGAATCACAAAATATAACTTTATGGATATACCACTGGCCCGGTGCATGAAATTCATTCACAGGAGGGTGTGTCCCTCAACCTGGCCTGCACTGTCTCTAATCTGGGACCCTTGGGGGATGTCCGACTGCCAGTTTATGAATTGAGCCTGATCCAGAAGTCACATATCCCTCTTGAAATCCAGCACCACTGCCTCCTAACAGCTCGCCTGCCTGCCTGCCTGCCTGATCTCCCCTAACTACTATGCCTACTGGCCTGCTCACCCCCAACTGTCCTCCCACCCCCCAACCACGCTGCCCTTCTCGCCCCCAGCTATCGAACAGGGAGAGACTGATGGATACTCAGGCATCCTCCTAAAGGACCAACACACAAATTTCCCTGTGCTCTGGCAAAGGGAGGGTGAAGTGCACTGGAGCTGTGAGGGAAGAAGCCAGGACTAGGGACTCAGGGGATACAGCTCAGAAGATAGATACCCAAGTCTCCAGTTATTGTCGGTGCAAAATTTAGAGTGGAATTTCGGAGTCATATTGCAATTCAGTCCCGACTGTAAAACATTTTCTCTAGGCCACTAAAGAGATTAAGAATGACAATTGGACTCCAGTAGAAGCCACCACCCGCCATGTTGCAAAAAATCTCTTGCCTGAGGATGACTGCCTACAGGGGCAATTCAAGTCAGAAGCCTACAAGTGTGTAGCCAGAGGTGGTCTCCTGAGGCTTTGAGTCTTTGCCTGACCTAATTAGTCATAAACAGCCTTTAACACTGTCCAGCATGACAGACTGAGAGGTGTAGAACAGCGGTTCTCAACCTGTGGGTCGCGACCCCTTTGACGTTCGGCCGACCCTTTCACAGGGGTTGCCTAAGACCAATCTACATATCAGATACTTACATTACGATTCATACCAGTAGCAACATTACAGTTATGAAGTAGCAATTACAATAATTATATGGTTGGGTCACAACATGAGGAAGTGTATTTAAAGGGCCTTAAGATGAAGAACCACTGATAGAGGATCTACATAACTCATCATCACAAACTCAAACAGAAAGCCAAAAGTAGGAAACAAAGAAACAATCCCAAAATGAAAGCACTAGAGAATTCTCAGAAGAGAAAAATGAAGTAGAGATAAGAAATTTATCTGAATCAGAGTTCAGAGCAATCATGGTAAAAATGCTCAATAGCATGAAAAAAAATATAGTAGCTATAACAAAGAAAAGTTCTAGGTTAAAAATATGACATAACACTAGTAAAGAACCAATTGGAAGAAATACACAGCATATTAGGGAAGCTGAGGATCAAATCAGTGAATTATTAGTCAGAGAGAAAATATCACTCAATTAGAAAAACCAGAAAATAAAACAATTAATAAACAGGAGCACAGGTTAAAGGAACTGTGAGGCTACTGGAAATGTAACAATATTACAGTAGTGGGTGTGCCCAAAGAGGCAGAAAGGGAGAAAGGCATAGAGAAGGTGTTTGAAGAAACAATGGCAGAAAACTTCCCTAACTTCTTAAAGGAAAATGTCACACAAGTGCAGGAACCACAGAGAACCACAAACAAGAAGAACTCAAACAGGCCCATTCCCAGACACATAATAATTAAAGTGCCAAAAATCACAGAAAGAGTGATAATTGTCAAGGCAGCAAAAGAAAAGAAATGTGTTTCCTACAATAAAGTTCCAATGAGGGCTGACACCTGGTTTCTCATCAGAAACTCTACAGGCCAGAAGGGAATGACATGAAGTACTTAATGTAATGGAAAGCAAGGTTCTGAGACTAAGATTACTATATCCAATAAGGCCGTCATTCAAAATAGATGTTTAAATAACGAGCTTCCCAGACAAAGAATGGCTAAAGAATACAACACCACAGACCAGAATTACAAGAAATCCTAAAGGGACTGCTGTAATGAGAAGAAGAAATGAGAGGGAAACCTAGGCATACAGAATTAAAATGGCAATAAATCAGTATCTATCAATAATAACCCTTAAAGTAAATGGACTAAATGCTCCAATCAAAAGGCGTAGGGTTGCAGAATGGATTCAAAAATATGACTCACCTATACGCTGTCAACAAGAGACCCACCTCAAAACAAAAGACTCATACAGAATGAGAGGGAATTTTGCATGCAAATGGAAAAGAAAAGAAAAGCTAGACTAGAAATAAACATATCTGACAAAATAGACTTTAACATGAAGGCCACCACAGGGGACAACAATCCTAAACAGCTCACTAGATCAGACAAACTTAATTGACATCTTCAGAACAGTTCATCCCAAAGATACAGAATATACATTCTACTTAAGTGTACATGGGAGATTTTCAAAGATAGACCACTTGAGACACAAGCAAAGTCTCTTCAAATTAAACAAGATGGAAGTCATATCAAGCATCTTCTCTGATTACAAAGGCATACTGCTATATAATAAAGAGGTAATATGCAAATTATTCCTCACACCCTAACAAGATGGCTGCCTATGACCTGGCTGTCAGGGAGTTTAGTGAGGGACAACCAAATGACTGAACAATCAGGCTGCATGGGGAGACCAGACTGGCAGCAGGGGGGGTTGGGGAGGGGGGTGTTTAATGAGCCACGACCAAACGACTAGACAGCAGGCTACTTGGGGCGACCAGGCCAGTTGCGGCTTAGTGAGGGACAAACAAACAACTGAACAGCAAGTTGTGTGGGGCAACCAGGCCTGTAGGGGTGCTCTGAGGGGCAACCAGGAAGACAGGGGGACTGTAGAATGAAACCAGCGCATTAGAGGACCAGTTGAATATGACAAGGCTAGCGGGTGATGGGGCAGTAAGAGGTGACCAAACTGACAGGGGGAGAGTTAGGGGTGACCAGTCTGGCAGGGGCTTCATTGGGGGTGATTAGGCCTGCAGTGTGTGTGTGGGGGGGGCAGTGAAAGGTGACTAGGCTGGTGAAGGGGCAGTTGTCGGCGACCAGGCTAGTAGGTAGGGGGCAGGTGGAGGTGACCTGGTCGATCACAGGGCAGTTAGGGGAGACCAGGCCAGCTGGTGGGGCAATTAGGGGTGATTAGAGCAGCAAGTAGAGGCAGTGAGGGTCGACCAGGCAGTAGGTGGGACAGGGGGCAGTTAGGGGTGACCAGGCAGGGAGGCAGGCCGGCAGGTGAGCAATTAGGAGACAGCAGTCCCGGATTGGAGAGGGTATAGGCTGGTCTGAAGGAACACCACCACCCCTCATGGAAGAATTTTGTGCACTGGGCCTCTAATATTAGATATAACCTCCAATAAAAATTAACAAAAATTCAAATAATGGCAGGCTAAATAGTACATTATTAAACAATGTTTGTTTGTGTTATCAAAAACATCAAAAAAGAAATTAAAAACATCCTGCAAAGTAATGACAATGAAAACACAATAATTCAAATTCAATGGTATATACTGAAAGCAGATCTGAGAGAGAAGTTCATAGCATTACAGCCACAAAAAAGCAAAAACACAAAAAATAACTGGTAATAAATTATATAACTCTACAACTTAAAGAATTAGAAAGAAAGCATCAAGAAAGCCCAGACTGAGCAGAAGGAAGGAAATAGTAAAAATCACAGCAGAATTAAATAACATGACAACCAAAAAAAAAAAAATCACTACAAAATATCAACAAACCCAAGAGCTGGTTCTTTGAAAGGATAAATAAGATTGATGAACTTCTTTCAGGCTTACCAGGAAGCACAGACAGGGGACCCAAATCCCAAATAAACAATCAGAAATGAAAGGGGCTTAATAACAACTGACCCCAAAGAAATGAAAAGGGTTGTAAAAATACTATTCCAACAAACTGGTCAACCTAGAACAAGTGGATGTATTCCTAGAAAAGCACAAACTTCTGAAACTCAATCAAGAAGAATAAAAAAGTCTGAATAGACGGATAAACAGAAGGTAATTGAAGCAGTAATTGAAAAACTTCCAGCAACCATATCCTTGGGCCAGACAGCTTCACAGGAGGTTTTACAAAACGTTCAAACTAAAACCTTTCCTCCTTACACTATTCCAAAAAATTCAAGAGGAAGGAACAATTCCAAGCTATTTCTAGCAGCCAGCATTACCCTAATCCCAAAGCAGATGTAGATACTGCAAAGAAAGAGAATTACAAGCCAATGTATCTCTGATGAACATAGATTCAAAAATCCTCAACAAAATCCTAGCAAATCAGAACAAGCATTACATCAGAAAGATCATACACCATGAGCACATGGATTTATTCTGGGCATGAAATGATGGTGCAACATCCCCAAGTCAATACACATGATACATCAAATTGAGAGATAAAAATCACATAATCATACAAATTGATGAAGAAAAAGAATTTGACAAAACCCAACACGCTTTTTGGTAAAAACTCTCAGCAAACTGGGAATAGAGGGATCATACCTCAACATAATAAAAGCCTTATATGAAAAACATACAGACAACACCATACTCAATAGGCCAAAACAAAAAACAAGTCACCCAAGAACAGGAACAAGACAGGGATGCCCACTGTCACCACTCCTGTTTGAGTGAGTGCTGGAAGTGCTACCATATCAATCAGGCTGCGTGTGGCATGACCAAATTGAGGGATGTCCGAAGGACTGGTTTGGAGCCGGGCTGGCCAGACTGCACCCATGCACAAATTTGAGCACTAGGCCTCTGGTAAAATATAACTACCCAATAAATGGGGAGTTTGTCTTATTCATAATCATTATGCAGCATAGTGTGTAGGCTACTAAATATCACTTGAAAGAAGACACTTAGGAATAATGTGTACACAAACTACATTTTCTACTGCTTACCACTTGAGACACAACATCAACTATTCTTCATAAATCAAAAAAATGGACTTCTGAACTCAAGAAAAATCATGACATGCAACTGGAGAGCATTATGCTAAGTGAAATAAGCCAGTCAATGAAGGAAAAATACCACATGATCTCACTCATTCATGGATAAGAGAGATAATTATAAACTTTCAAACAATAATAGATACAGAGGCAGATCTAACTCAAACAGATTGTCAAACTGCAGCATGAAGGTCGGGGTGGGTTGGAGGGCAGGAGGGAGGGAGGTAAGAGATCAAACAAAGGACTTGTATGCATGCATATAAGCATAAGCAATAGACATAAGACACTGGGGGGTAGGGGAGGTCAGGGAATTGTCAAGGGCTGGGGCGGGGGGGGGGAAGGACACATGTGTAATACCCTTTGTAATACTTCAATAAATAATAAAAAAATTGAAAAAACAATCATTGGGGAAAAAAAAGAAAGATCAAGTAATTTGCTCTATCAAAAAAAAAAAAAAAGCAGAAAAATCATGAGACAAATCCAAATCTTGGCTGTCGACAAATACTAAAAGATAAATATAAAGTAAAAGGATTAATATGTATTGAACTCCTTCAGTGTACCATAAAACAAGTTCTTCATTTAATAAATGAATTTGGTAATGTACCAGAATACAAAGTTAACACCCAGAAATCTATGGCTTTTTGATACACCAATAAAGAATTCACAGAAAAAGGAACAAAAAAACAAAAACAACAATCCGATTTACAATTGTAACAAAAAAAGGAAGATACCTAGGAATAAACTTCACTAAATAAGTAAAAGATCTTTACTCTGAAAACTACAGGACATTGAAAAACAGGTAGAGGAAGACATAAACAAATGAAGAATATACCATGTTCATGTATTAGTAGAATAAATCTCATTAAAATGGCCACACTACACAAAGCATTCCACAAATTTACTGTAATCCCCATTAAAATACCAATGACATATTTCTCAGACCTAGAACAAAGTCTCCAGAAATTCGTATACAATAAAAAATAAAAAGACGGGCAAGAGTCAGAGTAATCTTGAGAAAAAAGAACAATGTTGGTCGTTCACAATTGCGGATGTCAAGTTGTATTTCAAAGCCACTGTTCTCAAGCTTGCTGGTACTGGCACAAGAACAGACGTGTACTAGTAGACCAATGGAACACACCTGAGAACATAGAAATAGACCTGAGCCTTTATGCCCAATTAATGTTTCACAAAGGAGGCAAGAGCATACAATGGAGTCAAGACAGTCTTTTCAATACAGGAGGTTGGAGAAATTGGATAGATACATGCAAAATAATGAAACTAGACCACCGCCTCACACCATTGAGGAAAATAAACACAAAATAGATAAAGGACTCAATTGTAAGATGGAAACCATAAAAATCTTGGAAGAATCCATAGGCAGAAAATTATGACATATTTCAAAGAAGCCCTTTACCAATATAACTCCTAGGGTAATGGAAAATACGGAGAAAAGAAACAATTGGGACGACATCAAAATAAAAATCTTCTGCAGAGAAAAAGAAACCATCAGCAACACACACACACACACACACACACAAAAAAAAAAACACAACAAACAAACAAACAAAAAACAAACAAACAAACAAACAAAAAACAAAACAAGAAAGCCCATGGCTTGGGAGAACATATTTTCCTATGCTATATCCAGTAAGGGCCTGATCTCCAAAATTCATAGGGAACTCAGCCATCTTAAAAAAAAAAAGGAAGATAAACAATGCAATCAAAATTTGACTTAAATAGATACTTTTGAAAATTGCACATACAGAAAGCCAAGAGACATATGAAAACATGCTAAAAATCCTTAATCTTCCTAGAGATGCAAATCAAAATGACAATGAGATACCATTTCACACTTGTAAGAATGGCTATCATCAACAAATCAACAGACCACAAGGGCTGAGGAGGATGTGGAGTAAAAGGAACCCTCCTGCACTGCTCGTGGGAATGCAGTCTGGTAAAACCACTGTGGAGAACAGTATGGAGTTTCCTCAAAAAATTAAAAAGGAACTGCCATTTGATCCAGTACTCCCACTACTAGGGGTCTTTCCGCAGAAATTAGAAACACCAATCAGAAAGCATATTTGCACCCATATGTTCATTGCAGCACAATTTACAATAGCTAAGATTTGGAAACAGACTAAGTGCCCACCAGCAGATAAATGGATAAAAATGGTGGGGTACATCTACACAACAGAATACTACACTGCTGTAAAAAGGAAAGAACTCTTCCCTTTCCAAAAAGCATGGAAGGACATGGACAGCATTATGGTAAAGGATTTTACCATATGTTGAGGATTTTAGAATCTATGTTCATCATGACCAAATTGAGGGATGACCGAAGGACTGGTTTGGGGCTGGGCTGGCCAGACTGCACCCATGCACAAATTTGAGCACTAGGCCTCTGGTAGAAAATGGGGAGTTTGTCTTATTCATAATCATTATGCAGCGATCCTAAATGAATCACCAGATCAGATGGACTTAATTGACATCTTCAGAACACTTCACACCACAGCCACGGAACATATATTCTACTCAAGTGCTCATGGGACAGATTCAAAATTAGACCACATATTGGGTCACAAAAAAAGTCTCCCCAATTTCAAGAAGATTGAAATCATACCAAGCATCTTCTCAGACCACCATGGAATAATATTAGAAATAAACTACAATATAAACAACCCAAAATACTAAAACACTGGAAGCTGAATAGCATGTTACTAAATATTGATTGGTTTACCAATGAGATCGAAGAAGAAATGAAAAACATCCTGGAAACAAATGACAATGAAAACACAACAATCCAAAACCTATGGGACACAATGAATGCAGTCCTGAGATTGAAGTTTATAGCTTTACAGGCCTTTCTCAAGAAACAAGAAAAAAATGGCAGTGAATCATCTAACTCTACAACTCAAAGAATCAGAAAGAGAGCAACAAGAAAACCCCAGAGTGAGCAGAAGGAAGGAGATAATAAAGATTACAGCCCAAATAATTGACATAAACACACAAAAAAATTACAGAAAATCAATGAAACCAAGAGCTGGTTCTTTGAAAGGATAAACAAGATTAACAAACCTCTAGCCAGGCTCACCAGGATGCAAAGAGAGAGTACCCAAATAAACAAAATCAGAAACGATAGAGGCGAAACAACAACAGACCCCACAGAAATACAAAATGTTTGTTAAAAAATACTATGGACAGCTCTACTCCAACAAACTAGACTACCTGGAGGTAATGGACAAATTCCTAGAAAAATACATCAATCAAAATCTCAATCAGAAGAATCTAAAAATCTCAACAGGCCAATAACTATGGAAGAAATTGAAGCAGTCATCAAAAAGCTTCCATCCAACGACAGCCCAGGACAAGACGGCTTCACAGGGGAGTTTTACCAAACATTCAAGGAAAAACTAAAACCTATCCTCCTCAGACTAGTACAAAAAAATCCAAGAGGAAGGAACACTTCCAAGATCATTCTATGAAGCCAGCATCACCCTAATACCAAAACAATGAAAGAGAATTACAGGCAATATCCCCCATGAGCATAGATGCCAAAATCCTCCACAAAATCTTAGCAAATCGGATCCAGCAGTATATCAGAAAGATCATACACCATGACCAAGTAGGATTTATCCCAGGGATGCAAGGATGGTACAATATCCTCAAGTCAATAAACGTGATATATCACATAAAAAAATTAAAAGAAAAAAAAAACACATGATCATATCAATTGATGCAGAAAAAGCATTTGACAAAACCCAACACCCATTTTTGATAAAAACTCTACACAAGGTGGGAGTAGAAAGATCATACCTCAACATAATAAAAGCCATTTATGACAGGCCCACAGCCAACATCATACTCAATGCACAAAAACTAACACCATTTCCCCTAAGAACAGGAACAAAACAGGGATGCCCACTCTCAGCACTCCTGTTCAACGTAGTACTGGAATTATTAGCCATTGCAATTACACAAGAACAAGAAATAAAAGGCATCCAAATTAGAAAAGTGGAAGTAAAACTGTCCTTATTTGCAGACGACATGATGTTATACATACAAAACCCTAGAGATTCCATCAAAAAATTCCTATACTTAATACATGAATTTGGCAATGTAGCAGGATACAAAATTAACCCCAAGAAATCTGAGGCATTTCTATACACCAATAGTGAACTTTGAGAAAGAGAGATTATAAAAATAATCCCATTTCCCATCGGACCAAAAAAATTAAGCTACCGAGGAATAAACTTAACTAAAGAAGTAAAAGAACTCTACTCAGAAAACTACAGGACTTTGGGAGCAAATGGAACGAGCAGCTGAAGCTAGTAACACTCACACCGAATTGGCGAAATTGCTCAGCTGGTGAGAGGCTTTGCAGCTGGGAAGAGCAGAACTCCCCTGGAAAGGTAAAAAAACCCACGGATTTGGGCAGGAAAGTTTGCCAGACCTCTGAGCCCAGAGAGCCAGAGGGAGACCCCGTGGCAGACAGCCGCGTCCCCTGGGACAGGCACAGCCCCTGACGGGAGAAAGGAGAACCACGGGATTCCTGGCGCTGCCAGGGAAATTGAGAGCTGGGTTCTGTGATCACGGAGGACTGAGCCTAAAGGGGGCAGCCTGAAGAGCTGACCTGACCATGCAGTCCAGGTAAGAGAAGAAGCTTACAGAAACCAAGCCTTCCCCATTTCCGCGGCCGGCATTTGTTTGTTTGTTTTCACTGAATCCTGTTCATGGGACATTTTGGATACAGACACTCACCTGTGCTGAAGAGAGGGAGAGTGTGCTGAGGAGTGGAATCTGGGGAGAGACTGGGGAAAGAGGGGGAGCCGGGAGAGGTGGTAGTGAATTGAGTGCTGAGACACCCCTGAGCCCAGGACTGGGGAAGCCACCCGCTCCTGAGAGTGAGTCTCCTCCCCCCAGCCCCCAGGCAAGGAGCACAGCCACACCCAGATTCCACCCTGTACGAGATCAAGGATTAGAATAACCTGATCAGTCCCTGGGAGTTAACAGGGTCTGGCCTATAGGGGGATTTTCAATCCCAGCAACAACACAGCGCTGGTAACTAACTATTACGCAGTCAGCTCTGGGCAGTGAACTTCCACTGGACAGAGAGGCCCTATAGCCAAAGAGGCCAACCCCAGAAGACTGCCACCCAGAGGCTGACCCACAAACTGACTCTTTGCTAAACACAAAATAAGGCAGCCTGGGAAATAAATGCGGCATGCTTTAAAATAAGGACTGTGGTTTACAACACAGAGGAACAGTATATCGCAGGGAAACTCAACACTCTCCTGAATACCTGGAAGGTCTAAGGCGAGCCACACTGAAGAATAGAAGAAACGAAGGACCTCCACTACTGCAATTTTTTTTCTTTTTTCACTTTTTAACTAAGAAACAAATTTTTTTTCATTCTTTTTTTTCTGTTCTTTTTTTTTTCTTTTTTTTCTTTCTTTTCTTCTTTTTCCATCACCTGATTTTACCCTTTTGATTAGTACCTTCTTATTTTTAACCAGTATTATTACTGCTGCCATTTTACCATTTTTTAAAGTGCCATTTTATTTTTTCTTTATTTTATTTTGGGATTAGTGTTCACCATTCTATTTTCATCATTATATTATTGGTTGTTTCTAGTTTGCATTCATATCCAGGGAGCTGTTGCTGGAATTTGTTGGGATTAATGGCTGTTCTATAGGAGTATTCTCCTCATATAAAAAGTCTCTTCCCTCTTCCACTTCATTCTCTCTTTTTGCTCTTTTTTTTTCTTTCTTTTCTTTCTCGCTTTTATTTTCCCCCTTCCTTTTTCCCAATTTCATTTTTGCACTCCCTTTTTTTGGTCCCTACTTTTCTTTTCCTTTTTCTCTTTTCTCTTTTTCTCTTCCTTCTTCCTTATCCCCTAATTCTCTTAATTCAGGTGGTCACCTTTAATTGGGGTTATTAATATCGTGAATATATTTGTGTATAGTGCCTGGTACGTGGTGCCTTGTTGTGTTGTATTTTGTGCCTTTAAATCAACGCAGCAGATCCAAGCAACAGCAACCCCCTGAGCACCTCATCCTCTGCTGAGGAATAGCAGCTGTACGTGAAACCTCGCCCCACCAGCCGGAAGAGCCACCACCGCTGTGAACAGCACCCACCAGAGGAGCTGCTGACAACTGAAGAGCAGCTGCTACCGCAACCGCCCGAAGAGCAACCACAGACCAAGGAGTCACTGCCACCAAGGGAGCAACCACTGAACAACTCAACGTCTAGATATGTCAGTGAGATCAAACATGGGTAGACAAAGAAACCCCCAGAGGAAAGAGAAGGAGGACTCTCCAGAAAAGCAGCTAAGTAATACAGAGGCATGCAACATGACAGATAAAGAATTCAGAATAAGGATCCTAGAGTGCATAAACCGGATGGAGGAAAAAATCGACAACCTCTACAAGAAGCAAGAAGAAACAGATGAAAAAATCGATAACATATGAAAGAAGCTAGAAGAAACAGATGAAAAAATTGATAACATATGGAAGAAGCTAGAAGAAACAGATGAAAAAATCAACAACCTAAGTAAGACCCAAGAAGAAATGAAGAGTGATATAGCTGCAATGAAAAACTCCATTGAAAGTATCAACAGTAGACTAGGAGAAGCGGAGGACCGAATAAGTGAATTAGAAGACAAGGAAGCAAAACACACCCAAAATGTACTGCAATTGGAGAAAAAAATTAAAAGACAGGAGGAGAGCCTAAGGGAGCTTTGGGACAACATGAAACGAAACAACATACGAATAATAGGAGTACCAGAACAACAGAAGGATGAACAAGGATTAGAAAACCTACTCGAAGAAATAATATCAGAAAACTTTCCTGAGGTGGGGAAGAAAAAAGTCACACAAGCCCAGAGAGTCCCAAACAAGGTGAACCCGAAAAGACCCACACCAAGACACATCATAATCACCATGGCAAATGTTCAGGACAAAGAGAGAATCTTACAGGCTGCAAGAGAGAGACGGAAAGTTACATACAAGGGATCTCCCATTAGATTGTCAAATGACTTCTCAACAGAAACACATCAGGCCAGAAAAGAATGGACTGAAATTTACAAAGTGATGCAAAGCAAAGGACTGAATCCAAGAATACTCTATCCAGCAAGGCTATCATTCAAACTTGAAGGGGAAATAAGAAGCTTCACAGACAAAAAAAGACTAAGGGAGTTTGTCACCACCAAGCCAGCAATGCAAGGAATGCTAAAGGGACTGGTATAAAAATAAGAAATAAAAATCTCAGAAGGAAAACAGCCACACAAAAAAAGAAATGGCTACAAACAAGTACCTTTCAATAATAACTTTAAACGTAAACGGACTAAATGCTCCAACCAAAAGACATCGAGTGGCTGAATGGATAAAAAAACATGACCCATACATCTGCTGTCTACAAGAAACTCACCTCATTCGAAGGGACTCACACAGACTGAAAGTGAAAGGATGGAAAAATATCTTTCAGGCAAATGGAAAGGAAAAGAAAGCTGGGCTAGCAATACTTATATCGGACAAAATAGACCTCAAAGTGAAGGCCTTAACAAGAGATAAGGAAGGCCACTTCATAATACTAAAGGGATCAATACAACAAGAAGATATAACCCTGGTAAACATATACGCACCCAATGTAGGAGCACCCAAATTCATAAAAAAACTCCTGGAAAACATCAAAGGAGAGATCGACAACAATACAATCATAGTAGGGGACTTTAATACACCATTGACAGCACTGGATAAGTCCTATAGACAAACAACCAGCAAAGATACAGCAATCCTAAATGACTCACTAGATCAGATGGACTTAATAGACATCTTCAGAACACTTCACCCCAAAGCCAGAGAATATACGTTCTTCTCAGGTGCTCATGGGACATATTCAAAAATAGACCACATATTGGGTCACAAGCAAAGTATCCCCAAATTCAAGAAGATTGAAATCATAAAAAGCGTCTTCGCAGACCACGATGGCATAATATTAGAAATAAACTACAATAAAAACAACCCAAAATACTCAAACACCTGGAAGCTGAATAGCATGCTATTAAATATTGATTGGGTTACCAATGAGATCAAAGAAGAAATTAACAACATCCTGGAAACTAATGACAATGAAAACACAACAATCCAAAACCTATGGGACACATTGAAAGCAGTCCTGAGAGGGAAGTTTATAGCTCTACAGGCCTATCTCAAAAAACAAGAAAAAATGGTAGTAAATCATCTAACTCTACAACTCAAAGAATTAGAAAGAGAGCAACAAGAAAACCCCAGAGTGAGCAGAAGGAAGGAGATAATAAAGATTAGAGCAGAAATAAATGACATAGAGACCAAAAAAACAATACAGAAAATCAATGAAACCAAGAGCTGGTTCTTTGAAAGGATAAACAAGATTGAGAAACCTCTAGCCAGACTCACCAAGAAGCAGAGAGAGAGGACCCAAATAAATAAAATCAGAAACGATAGAGGCGAAATAACAACAGACCCCACAGAAATACAAATGATTGTTAAAAAATACTATGGACAGCTTTACTCCAACAAACTAGACAACCTGGAGGAAATGGACAAATTCCTAGAAAAATACAGCATTCCAAAACTCAATCAGGAAGAATCTAAAAATCTCAACAGGCCAATAACTATGGAAGAAATTGAAGCAGTCATCAAAAAGCTTCCATCAAACAAAAGCCCAGGACCAGACGGCTTCACAGGGGAGTTTTACCAAACATTCAAGGAAGAACTAAAACCTATCCTCCTCAGACTACTACAAAAAATTCAAGAGGAAGGAACACTTCCAAGCTCATTCTATGAAGCCAGCATCACCCTAATACCAAAGCCAGGTAAAGACAACACAATGAAAGAGAATTACAGGCCAATATCCCTCATGAACATAGATGCCAAAATCCTCAACAAAATCTTAGCAAATCGGATCCAGCAGTACATCAGAAAGATCATACACCATGACCAAGTAGGATTTATCCCAGGGATGCAAGGATGGTACAATATCCGCAAATCAATAAATGTGATACATCACATAAACAAATTGAAAGAAAAAAACCACATGGTCATATCAATTGATGCAGAAAAAGCATTTGACTAAATTCAACACCCATTTTTGATAAAAACTCTCAGCAAGGTGGGAGTAGAAGGATCATACCTCAACATAATAAAAGCCATATATGATAGGCCCACAGCCAACATCATACTCAACGGACAAAAACTAACACCATTTCCCCTAAGAACAGGAACAAGACAGGGATGCCCCCTCTCACCACTCCTGTTCAACATAGTACTGGAAGTGTTAGCCATTGCAATTCGGCAAGAAGAAGAAATAAAAGGCATCCAAATTGGAAAAGAGGAAGTAAAACTGTCCTTATTTGCAGACGACATGATATTATACATACAAAACCCTAGAGATTGCATCAAAAAGCTACTAGACTTAATAAATGGATTTGGCAATGTAGCAGGATACAAAATTAACCCCAAGAAATCTGAGGCATTTCTATACACCAATAGTGAACTTTCAGAAAGAGAGATTATAAAAACAATCCCATTTACCATTGCACCGAAAAAACTAAGCTACCTAGGAATAAACTTAACTAAAGAGGTAAAAGACCTCGACTCAGAAAACTACAGGACGTTGAAAAAAGACATAGAGGAAGACATAAACAGATGGAAGAACATACCGTGTTCATGGATTGGTAGAATCAACATCATTAAAATGTCCATACTACCCAAAGCAATCTATAAATTCAACGCACTTCCCATTAAAGTACCAACAGCATACTTCAGAGATCTAGAACGAACTTTCCAAAAATTCATCTGGAATAAAAAAAGACCCCGAATAGCTGCAGCAATCCTGAAAAAGAACAAAGTAGGTGGGATCTCAATACCAGATATCAAGTTGTATTACAAAGCCACTGTTCTCAAAACTGCCTGGTACTGGCACAAGAATAGGCATATAGATCAATGGAATAGAATAGAGAGCCCAGAAATCGGCCCGAACCAATATGCTCAATTAATATTCGACAAAGGAGGCAAGAACATACAATGGAGCCAAGATAGTCTCTTCAATAAATGGTGTTGGGAAAATTGGACAGATATATGCAAGAAAATGAAACTAGACCACCAACTTACACCATACACAAAAATAAACTCAAAATGGATAAAGGACTTAAATGTACGACAGGAAACCATAAAAATTCTAGAAGAATCCAAAGGCAAGAAAATCTCAGACATATGCCGAAGCAATTTATTCACTGATACAGCTCCTAGGGCAATTGAAACTAAAGAAAAAATGAACAAATGGGACTACATCAAAATAAAAAGCTTCTGCACAGCAAAAGAAACCATCAACAAAACAACGAGAAAACCCACTGTGTGGGAAAACATATTTGCCAATGACATATCTGATAAGGGGCTAATCTCCAAAATTTATAGGGAACTCATAGAACTTAACAAAAGAAAGATAAACAATCCAATCAAAAAATGGGCAAAGGACCTAAATAGACACCTTTCAAAAGAGGACATT
Organism: Myotis daubentonii; assembly: GCF_963259705.1. NCBI lineage: Eukaryota > Metazoa > Chordata > Mammalia > Chiroptera > Vespertilionidae > Myotis > Myotis daubentonii. Next base: position 13,979,456 of record NC_081862.1, on the reverse strand, counting down.
CAGAAAGCCAAGAGACATATGAAAACATGCTCAAAGTCACTAATCATCCGAGAGATGCAAATCAAAACAGCAATGAGGTACCATCTCACACCTGTCAGACTGGCTATCATCAACAAATCAACAAACGACAAGTGCTGGAGAGGATGTGGAGAAAAAGGAACACTTGTGCACTGCTGGTGGGAATGCAGACTGGTGCAGCCACTATGGAAGACAGTATGGAGTTTCCTTAAAAAACTGAAAATGGAACTCCCATTTGACCCTGTGATCCCACTTCTAGGAATATATCCCAAGAAACCAGAAACACCAATCAGAAAGGATATATGCACCCCTATGTTCATAGCAGCACAATTCACCATAGCTAAGATCTGGAAACAGCCTAAGTGCCCATCAGTAGATGAATGGATTAGAAAACTGTGGTACATCTACACGATGGAATACTATGCTGCTGTAAAAAGGAAGGAACTCTTAACATTTGCAATGGCATGGATGGAACTGGAGAGCATTATGCTAAGTGAAATAAGCCAGTCAATAAAGGAAAAGTACCACATGATCTCACTCATTCGTGGACAATAGAGACCATTATAAACTTTTGAACAATAATAGATACAGAGGCAGAGCTGCCTCAAACAGATTGTCGAGCTGCAGCGGGAAGGCCGGGGAGGGTTGGGGGGCAGGAGGTAGGGGGGTAAGAGATCAACGAAAGGACTTGTATGCATGCATATAAGCATAACCAATGGACATAAGACACTGGGTGATAGGGGAGGCTAGGGGACTGTCTAGGGCGGGGGGATAAAATGGATACATATGTAATACCCTTTGTAATACTTTAAGCAATAAAAAAAAATAAAAAAATAAAGCATAGTGATTAATCATAAAAAAAAAAAAAGAAAACTACAGGACTTTGAAAAAAGAGATAGAGGAAGACATAAACAGATGGAGGAACATACCGTGTTCATGGATTGGTAGAATCAAAATCATTAAAATGTCCATACTACCCAAAGCAATCGATAAATTCAACGCACTTCCCATGAAAATACCAATGGCATACTTCACAGATCTAGAACGAACTCTCCAAAAATTCATCTGGAATAAAAAAAGTACAAGATTACCTGCAGCAATCCTGAGAAAGAACAAAGTAGGTGGGATCTCAATTCCAGATATCAAGCTGTATTACAAAGCCACTGTTCTCAAAACTGCCTTGAACTGGCACGAGAACAGGCATATAGGTCAATGGAATAGAACAGAGAGCCGAGAAATCAGCCCGAACCAATATGCTCAATTAATATTTGACAAAGGAGGCAAGAACATACAATGCAGTCAAGATAGTCTCTTCAATAAATGGTGTTGGGAAAATTGGACAGATATATGCAAGAAAATGAAACTAGACCACCAACTTACACCATACACGAGAATAAACTCAAAATGGATAAAGGACTTAAATGTCCGATGGGAAACCATAAAAATGCTAGAAGAATCCAAAGGCAATAAAATCTCAGACATATGCCAAAGCAAATTTTTCACCAATACAGCACCCAGGGCACTTGAATCTAAAGAGAAAATGAACAAATGGGACTACATCAAAATCAAAAGTTTGTGCACAGCAAAAGAAACCATCAACAAAACAACAAGAAAACCCAGTGTGTGGGAAAACATATTTACCACCATCATATCTGGTAAGGGCCTAATCTCCAAAATTTATAGGGAACTCATACAACTTAACAAAAGGAAGATAAACAATCCAATCAAAAAATGGGCAAAGCATCTAAATCGACACCTTTCCAAAGAAGACATTCAGAAAAACAAGAGACATTTGAAAACATGCTGAAAGTCACTAATCCTATGAGAAATGCAAATCAAAACAACAATGAGGTATCATCTCACACCTGTCAGGCTGGCTATCATCAACAAATCCACAAAGACAACTGCTTGAGAGGATGTGGAGAAAAAGGAACAATGGTGCACTGCTCGTGGGAATGCAGACTGGTGCAGCTACTATGGAAGACACTATGGACTTTCCTCAAAAAACTAAAAATGGAACTCCCATTTGACCCTGTGATCCCACTTCTAGGAATATAACCCATGAAACCAGAAACACCAAGCAGAAAGGACATATGCAGCCCTATGTTCATAGCAGCACAATTCACCATAGCTAAGATCTGGAAACAGCCTAAGTGCCCATCAGTAGATGAATGGATTAGAAAACCCCGGTACATCTACATGATGGAATACTATGCTGCTGTAAAAAAGAAGGAACACTTAGCATTTGCAACGGCATGGATGGAACTGGAGAGCATTATGCTAAGTGAAATAAGCCAGTCAATGAAGGAAAAATACCACATGATCTCACTCATATATGGATAATAAAGACCATTATAAACTGATGAACTATAACAGATAGAGAGGCAGAGCTGCCCCAAACAGATTGTCAACCTGTAGCGGGAAGGCCGAGGATGGTTGGGGGGCAGGAGGGAAGGGGGTAAGAGATCAACCGAAGGACTTGTATGCATGCATATAAGCATAACCAATGGACATAAGATACTGGGGGATACGGGAGGCCAGGGTATTGTCAAGGGCAGGGTGGGGGGGAAAGGACACATATGTAATACCCATTGTAATACTTTAAGCAATAAAATTTAAAAAAAAGAAAAAAAAAGAGAACCATCAATGGTGAGAGAGAATCCTTGATTGGCTGCTTCCTACAAGGCACCTACTGGACAAAGAGCCCACAATGGGGACATGTCCCAGCCTGGGAATTGAACTGACCTCCTGGTTCACAGGTCGAAACTCATCCACTGAGACAAGCAGTCCAGGCTTTGGCTCTTCTTTATTCAGAGTCTTCCCTTTGGAATCCGTGTGCTCCAGCTGCCCTGTATCCAGCCTGCCTTACTGCTGTGCAGTTTGGGGGACTCTGGGGTACATTCTAGTACTAAGGAACCTACTATGTGTGCCTTCCTCTCCCTGCTTGCTTTCTGATATCCTAGAGACCCTGCCCATAGGGCCTTCATGTATAAGATGCTTGTGCACCAGCAGTCACCTCCTACCCATGCCCCTTCTGTGCCCATCTTCACAGATGCAATCACTGTCTAAGCTTTATAAGCCTCATTGCCTTGATACTATGCTTTTCTGAATATTTTGATGGAAAAGTCCAGATTCCAATATTTTGCTTTAATTCTCAGTTGTGGTCTACAGAACAAATAAAGCGTCAAGTGCAGGACACTCTGTTTTAGAGGCAACATACAGCAATGAGTTTCCTTTTGTTTTGTCTTAATATGGTGGGTTTTTAAAATTGATTCTTTAGAGAGAGGTAAATGGAGTGAGACAGACACAGAAGCATGCATTCATGTGAGAGAGAAACAATATTGGATGCCTGGGGACTGAACCAGAAACCTGGACATGTGCCCTGGCCAGAAATCAAATGGGGTAACTTTCTGGTGCACAGGACAATGCCCAGAAACACTGGCCAGGGTGCACTGACTTCTATTTTCTTCCTTATCTTGCATCTGGTGGTTAATAAATACTATCAATGCTAATAACAGTGGGCAATTCCAGAGGAGGACATGCAGACAAGAGCTTTACATAAGTTGGCCCCACAGGTGAATCTCCACACAAGGTAATGGGCACGAGCTCTATGTGTGGAGGAATTAACACCCAGACCACAAGATGTTTTGCCTTTGGCCTTCCTCCCTCAGAACCTGCAAATTTTTATGCTTTTCCTCAAATTATAGAGGTTCTGAATCATATTATGGACACTATTTCCTGTGAAGGCGGGGATGGGAAGACAAGGTGCATGTCAGACAGAGGGACAGGGAGAGGGAGATGGAATAGGAGAGAGAGAGGAAGAGAAAGAGAGCGTTTGCTGTAAGAGATATACATTTTCTGACCCTTGTTCTCTTATCCTCTTTTTTGGGGGGGTGGGGAGCTCACCGACTGTTACTGAGACTTCAGCATTTTCTCTTCCCACTCGAAGAAGCAGAGTGTGCCTGGCCAGTGTGGCTCAGTAGGCCTATGAACCAAGAGGACATAGTTCAATTCTCAGTTGGAGCAGGAGCTGGAGTTTATGCCTGGATCCCCAGGTGGATGTGCAGGAGAAAGCCAACCAATGATTTTGTCTCATTATTGATGTTTTATCCATCTCTCCCTCTCCCTTCCTCTCTGATATCAATAGGAAATGTACTAAGAAACGGAAAAATGAGCTCGTAGGATGATGGACCCAAGCTAGAAGATTGGAAGGTAGAAGAAAAGAAAGGAATGGCAATAAAAAGAGAACGAAGGGCCAGGTGCTGTATGTGACAAGCTAGGAAGTTGCTGACACCCAGCAGAGAGCAGCAAGCACATGAGTGGCTGGCACTGAATGAGAGGCAGTAGAAGGAGAAAAAGCAGGACTGACTTCCTCACAATTAGGGAGACATACAGGCAAATGGAGCCCTGCCCCTGGGCCTGGATGTGTGGGCTTCTCCCTAGGTGCTCCTCTGGCAGGCCACTCAGTGAGCAAACTGAGACAGCCTAGGTCCAGAATGCAGTGGCAGGTGGGCAGGGAGCCTATTCCTTCCTGGCCAGCTAACTGTCCACTGACTGTGGGATCCAACAGCACACTAGGACATCTCCCCTTCACTTGGTTGTATTGACCCTCAGGGTGGCCCTCCATACCCCCATCTTCCCGGGGTGACCTTCACCTGTGTCCACTTAAGTGCTCTCCGGGAACTGGCTTGGGGTTGTCCACTCTTCAGACGTGGGGCCTGTCACTGGCTCAGAGTTGCTTTACCACCTCCTTGATTAATGGGAAGGAGGATCATGAGGGGAAAGTATTCCAACATTAGACCATCCTCTACCAAAGGATGTCCTATTCTTAGGACAGGACACAGAACAAAGCAGAGGTTTATTCCAGCTCAGTATTTTGCTGAAAAGAATGTAAATGTGTTTACAGGAACTTGAATTCAAGAAGGGGCTGGATCCAGGGGAATGACAGGCATGGACTTGTGAGGCCAGGGCTCTGGCTCCCTGGCAGGCTGATGTCCCTTTCAGTACTGGGGGCCTGACTTGTGCACAGGGAAGCCCTACCATGGAGCAGACACAGGCCAGAGATGGAGGCTCCCAGTGGGGAGGAGTGTTTGAGTCCAGGGACTGGACTAGTTACCCGTGATGGCCCCAGAGTAGTTGTACCTCGGTGGTGCTCACTGGAAGCCACTTGTTCCAGTCCCTGTGGACGCAACAAGTGTGTGCTGACCCACTGAACAGTCACAGAGGTGAGTAGGTACCAGTGCACCAGAAAGAACCCACCAAACCAAAAAGGATAAATGGTGATGTGATCTCCTGGAATCAACCTCAACCAGCCTAATGTCTGCGCATCACAAGGCTCATGCCTTCTTACTTGGCCAGTAACTGCAGGTGGGAGAGTTGGGCTAACATGTCATTGAGGACATCAGTCTGTTAACATCCAGTTCTCTTTATTACTGACATTTATTCACAACCATTCAAGAAATGTAATTCCCGCATCTACCACCCAAGCCTCAATCCCCCCCCCCTGAGAGATTCAGGTGCATATTTCTAACTCCTTAGGACAAATCTCCCCAAAGAAACCATCCAGTCCCCTGTGAGCATTTCCCCCCAACCCTGAGTAGCTGTCTGAAACTGGCTGCTGTGTTCCTGAACGGTACACTTATGTCTGGGCTTCAGTGCCCAAGTGCCCAGAGTAAAGCCTATGAGATGTGCACCCAGCTAGACACTCAAGCAACAGGATCACAGAATGGGAGTTGGGTCATGGAAGGTTCTACAGCCACAGTGAGGACAGGGGTAAGCACAGAGCCAGACCATGCCGGGCCGACCCAACTCCTGCAGCATATGCTTTAGCACAGCATGCATCTGGGCAAGTCGGCCCAGGTTGATGTTGCTGCTAGTTTCCTCATAACTCTCCACGGGCGCCGCATAAATCACGCAACTCAGCTTGCTCAGCCCGACAACGTGGCGAAGCAGGTCCTCCAGGACGGTCATGGAGATGGGGTTTTCACAGAAACTTAGGGTTGTGAGCTGGGAGCAGTGGCTCAGGGCTGGCAGGATGTCCAGGAACTGGTGGTCCATGACCCCACACTCATCCATGTCCAGGTCCTGGAGAGTGGGGGAGGCTCTCTCTAAAAGAAATTGGAGTGACCGAGAACTGATAATGGTCAGGTTGAGCCCACTGAAACTCAGGCTTTTCAGCTGGCTGACATTCAGATGCTGGGAGAGATGTCTAAAGTCTCTTTCGAAAAGCAGGCAGTTAGTGATGGACAGGGTCTCCAAGGGGCTCTTCAGGCACCTGGGGAGACATAGAGCAGTTACATGTGGGAGATGGACCTGGTGAGCAGAGGCAGGTGAGGATAATGCAGGCCTTCAGGGTAAAGAGGCCCATGTCACCAAAGCCTACAGTGTTCCGGATGATGATCAAACCCAGGATGTTGCACAGTGAAAAGTGACATTCAAGTCCGAGCAAATTTGAGTGGCATCTTTCTCCATCTGTTATCTGCTCCGTGATGGATTCAACTGGATGAAACCTCACACACTCCATTTACTCATCCGTCAAGTGGAGCACATCATACCCTCCAGCCCAAACACACAGGTGTTGTGAACATAAAGGTGGGAGGAGCTCAGAAAGGAGCCTGCCCCAGGGTCTGAAGCAGGAGGCAACCAGTGCATTTTAGTATTGGAGACATGTCCTGAATTGCCTGCAACTGGGGCTTCCTTCCAGCCACAGCCTAGACCCCTGTCACCACCATCACTTAGCCCAATGAGGCCTCTGGCAGATGTGCAGAAAGGGCTAACCTGGGCACAGTCAGGCAACATCCAGCGAGGGCTGCCACCCTCCAGGAACTTAGATCACTGCATTGTCTACAAACCACCTATCCCATTTCGTAATGCCTCCCTCCTGAATCCTGCATTTACCACGCATTCCGTTTGCAAGAGCCTATGGCAACCCTTGGCAGACAGGTGACTGAGGCAGGTTTGGAGTGAAAGGCTGCCATGGCCAAATCTCTAAGTGCGGAACTTAACCCCTGAAACCTCACCTCTGATTGGCTTTCCCCTTGTCATTGCAATCCTCACTTGGTTCTATTGCATCATTTTCCCTTCAACACCACTTACAAGGATGCCCAAAGCTACCATCCCCTGGCCCGAATTCCTAGCAAGGAGTCCCTTTAGTAGCCTCTGTCCTAGTGCATACGTCCTACCTTTATCTGGGGGGTTATGTCACAACATGCAAGGTGACAGAGCGGTGAACAAGACACTGACTGTGTGGCCCGTCTAGTGGCTCAGGCACTCTAGCACTGCTGAGGGACGGCACACAGGAGAGCCCGTCACTGTGCACTGAAATGGAAAGGGACTCGCTCTGGTCGGCAGGGAAAGCTCGCCACCCCTCACCTGAGGATTTCATCCAGGTGGCCTCTGAGGATGGAGACATCGTCCAAATTGAGCTCCTGGAGGTGGGGCAGGTTGAGGAATTGAGAGGTGACCAGGCCAACACACTGCTTCTCCTGCTCCAAGGTGGTGTGAGAAGACGTGAAGACGTGGGAGAGCAGGAACCGGCGCAGATTGCCCATCTGGCCCAGGTAAGGAGCGAACTTCCTCAGAGTGGACAGCTTCCAGGTACAGTTTACCTCCAAATCCTGGACAGAGTCCAGCTGCACCATATCCAGGATGTTAGTGTTTTGCTTCGACATCGCAAAAACCTTCAGCTTCTTAGAGCAAAGGTGCAGCAAACCTCTCCTCTCGCTGACTTTCTTAATCAGGTAGCTGAGGGACTCATCAAGGACACCTTTCTTGAGGCAAAGGTCTATTAACACCTCCACGGGGGCCAAGGGTGGATTTGGCCTGGCCCTTAAGCTGTGTACTTTCCTCCTATTCCTCATGGGCTGCAGGGCCTCAGGCTCCAGCAGTGAGCACACATGGGCTCTGGTACCTGCCCACACCATCCAGAACTCCAAATGAACTCTCTTCTGTAAATTAAGCACCTGCAGTTTACATCTCCTGTGGAGAAAATAGGAGATATGCTGGGATGCATTAAGATAACAATGAGTAAGACCATGAGCTAGGCATCTGGGCAGCTGGGCCAGACACCGCACTGGACGTTGACTCCATGCCCCAGGAATCAACTGCTCCTGGTGCTACTGGGATCCTTCATGGTCCCCATTCCTGGTACCTTTAGGTGCCACCAGGAAGGAGTGGGCTCGTGTCCCTTCGGTCACCCTCGACAATTTCATCAGCCGTATATATCCGAAGCCTGTTCCTAGAATGACCCTAGCAGTGGCTCCAAGGCCTGCCTCAGCTCTCCCTTTGGCCCTGCCCACTCCCAGATCCCAGCTGTAACTGCTCAGATCCCCAGGGTGCGACCCGGCTACTGAATCCCCCATACCTGGGTCGAGGGTCCTGGGCAAGCATGGCATCGAGTCCCTCGAGCACAGCCTGCAAGATATCCTGGTAAGACTGCCGATGGTTCATCAGGGCCCCCAGAGGGAGGCAGGGGAAGGGCCAAGCCTGCACCATGGCCTTCAGGACTCTGCTGTGCTTCCCAGTGAAGGCTGTGATGAAAAGAGGTGGGAAGAGCTCCATAGGAAGCCACTCCAGAGCAGCAATGGCCGAGGCTTCATCCCGCAGCAGGCTCTGACATGCCAGTTCCAGGAGTCGGCGTGGAGCTGGGAGGCTCATCCCCATGAAGCTGCTATGAAAGAGATCCTGGGAGACAGCCGGGAGCAAGGCATCTTGTCAGGCTGAGCATGAGCAACCCCGGTCCTTCTCCCTTCAGAGGGACCAGCTGAGGGCCAAAGGCACTGCTCTGGCAACAACTGGAGCACCCCCAATTTACCCCAACTCCGTTTTCTGCTTAGGGTTGCAAATCCACTCAGCCCTGCCTCTACTCTGCCACTGGAAGGACAAGAACCAGGCACCAAGGAGGGGTGAGATGACCACTGGACCCCTCCCGCATCTGCCCACTGGCTAGCTGCAAATCTGCTGTGCAGTGAGGACTGGGAAACCAGAGAGATGATCCCACCCTTTCCAGGGAAAACATTTGTGAGGATCACTGAAGGACTGAAAACACCTGGAGTAGGGAGCAGCCCGTGGCCCAGGACTGCCTCTTGCTAAGTTCCAGGAAATAAAATAGATGGGGAAGATTAAGGAACACCCACACAATGGGTACCATTGAGGCCTTTGACACATTTTAAATGAGGCATATAAAAGCAGCACAAACGTTTTCTGAAGCATGGGGGAGCTGGAGGTGAGAAAAATAACCGTTAATTCCAACATGTACATTTTACTGGGTGTCCCTTCTATGAATATTAGAATGACCATTTTATCTATGACAACAGAGGGCTCACATGTCACAACTAAGGCTCCTCTCAATAAGAGACTGCAAAGCCTGGTCAGTGTTGCTCACGGCGTTGAGCATCCTCTCGTGCCCCCCAAATGTCACTTGAGGGCTACATTCCTAGCCCCCGTAGGGTGTGGGCAGGAGCCAGCTGAGGGATGTTTCTCACATCAATGTCTCTCTCTCTCTCTCCGCCCACTCCCTTCCTCTCTTTCTAAACATCAATTGGCTGTTATGAAAGACTTTCATTAATACCGGTTTTCACACACACAGCCCGGCCTCTACAAAACTACAAAAAGGATTTTGCCACTTTGGCCTACAATAGGCTCCTTAGCAATACTCGACTTTCAGACACAGGGAAAACTTGCCCTGTGAACCTCTATGAATGGCAAACATCAAAACAGAAATCAAAACATTTTGGATTAAGGCACACCTGCATCCAGAGGCAAAGGCAAAGTCTGCTCATTTGTAAGGAAAAAAGGACAAATCTCTGGGATCTTGGCTTGCAGGTCCTTGGGGACCACCTTAGGCTCCTGACTCACCAGAGCGGCATGGTGCAGGGAGCCCTGTGCTCAGACCTGGACATTGACTCTCACGCTCTAGCTTCTGTTCCCTCCTCGGCCTCCTCAGAAGCCATTATACCCCGTCTGACCACACCTTCCTTTTGAGGTCCTAGCTGAAATGGCTACTTCCCCCTGAGAGCAAAACCTTAGTCCTGGATCTCCAGGCATTTAACCATGATGGGGCTTTGCACTCTCCACACCTCCAACTGAACCCTAGGTCCATTCATGAAAGGAAAAGAAAAGGAAACCAGCCTGGAAGTAGACTTAATGGGGGTGTTGGGGCCACATAAAAATTCCCTAGTGTTCCCATTAACACCCCTTTAGAGAGACAGTGGTATCATCTCCAGAGAAAAAGAATTTCAATGCAACAGTATTGAGTACCAAACAGTCCCTGAGACTTGAGGTTACTTACAATTGCAAACCCCGTGCCCATTCAAAGAGGAACAGAGGGATAGTTGGTCTTCCATATTTTGAGGAGCAAGCCTTCCCCAGAGCAGGTCAGGCCAAAATCACATCTAGGGATTGATCAGGAGAAGGGAGGGGCTGCACGTTTGGAATGGGACCTAGGGAATTACCCAGGACAAGGTGAACATTGGGGAAACTCAAAGACACTGACTGCATCAACTTAAGAACTTAAAAGGCTAGCGGTGAAGAAGGAAACTGGGTGGATCCCTTAAACCCAAGCTGACGGGGAGTATAGGCAGGAGATTCTGTCACCCTCCCTCTGTGGAGGTAAAGGGCATTTCCTCTCAGAAAAACCAGATCAGCTCAGCAACCTAGCTTGAGAAAATTAAATGTGAAAACGTGGGTTGTGGAGAGGCCAGAGGAGGGGTGTGGCAGCTGAACCTGGGATGTGACATACACTTTTGAAAGCCACTGAGGGCTGAGAGTCGTGGGCTCTTGGGAATCTTGGAGGCACAGAGAAAAATAAATGTGGGCAAAAAGACCTGTGTATCCTTACCAAGGAGCTGCTACAGAGGGCATTCTCTTTAGCTCAGGCATCCTCTTCCACATCCCAACCTTACACAGGCAGCAGCTTAGTCCCAGCCAAGTTCCAGGGGCCGGGGCCCTAAACATGACTGCCAAAGTCTGTATAAATAACTAATGTTTGCTCAACCCCAGGGAACAATCCATGCAAATTTGGCTTCGAAAAGCTCCTTTTGGGCCCAGGCCTAAAACTCTTACTCAGATTGTGAGGGAAGATGTCCTCTCTCAGGACAAAGCACAGTGCACAGATACACCTTCCCCTTCAGAAGATTTGAAGCTGTACTTGGCATGTAAGGATCTGCCATAGTTTGGGATATCCCCATGCTGTACTGAGTCACACATTGGATCTTATGAAATCGAGGGAGACACAGACAGAGAGAGAGCTACAGAGCGCGGGGAGGGGGAGGGGGGGGGCAAAGAGAGAGAGAGACAGAGGCAGAGAGGAGCAAATTTTCTGTAGGCTCTTCTGTACGCCCTGCATTGTGATGCCCAAACAACTTTCATATTCCAGGCAGAGGGACCATGTAACAGATTACCACAGTGGTGTTGACCTGAAAATTGCAGACTGGCTGATGAGGTTTCTGGAAGAGGTTCAAACTGTAATGAGGTCAGCAGTTGAGTCTAGACTTGGTATCATGGGCTTAAAGCCTGAGTGGTGCCACCTGGGGGTGAGATTTTCTCTTTAACACAAACATTACATGCACTGGCAGAAACTGGAAAATTGTAGGAGCCCAAGCTCAGGAAACTTCTATGAGATCCCCGTGTCCTGGAGGTACAAGGAGGCAGGAGGGACCACTTAGAATGACCTAGAAACAAAGTCTGAGTGAACATGCCTTCTTCCCCCCCATACGGAGCCTGCTTTCCCAGGGCATGTGCTGTGGCACTGGGGGCAGGAGAACTTCCTGCCCAGCATTGGATAGGCTGTGCCGACTCCCAGCACCCACACATGAATTTGGGGGATGTTTTTCACCACATCCTGGTCACCTGCCACCTGCTCTCATCATGGCCCTCACTTATGTACAGGACACAGTAGCCTCTGAGCCCATGAGTAGGGCCGTCCTGTGCAACCGCCTTCTCCAGTCACAAAATCCCTACTGCGATCCCAGGTCATCTGCCCTTGTGACCGCTTTTTAAGGAAGGGGGTCCTTAGAATGTGCTCCAAGTCTGGGACCCTATTTATGCATCCCTGGAATGTCATTCAGCCCATCAGGAACCTGATGCTGGGGACACCCACTGATAATAGAAATCAGGAGTTCTCCCCAATTCTTCTGAGCTGTTCTGGAGAATGTGACAAGCTACACTGTACAGAAAGAAAATCAACATCCCAGCTGCCTTTCTGGATCCAAAGAGGCACCAGAGAGGCAGGCGGATGCCCTTCCAGGGTTCCAGAGCAAGCCCTGCCTCTGTGGGCTTTCAGAGACCCTGGGGACTAGTCCCCATGCATTGGCTTTCCCATCGTCCACTCTCTTAACCCAGCCTTTGAGCAGACACCCTTCCAGCTGGCTTCTTTCCCTCTGCAGTCAGACCTCTTCCTACTCTGACTTATTCTGTCCTCTGTGCCTTTTTCAAACTCACAAGTCTCTGCTGGCATGACCTGACATGCCTGTCCCCAACAAGACCTGGTTGCACTTCAGACCCAATGACATCTAGACCTAAACAAGGGATTGCCTCTCTTTCTTTATCCCCCATGAGAACATGCCTCACATCCAGGACATGCCTGGGTCTAGCCCTTGAATGCCAAGGATGCTGTTGGAGGGCTGGCAGGAGGCACTGGCACAGAGTGGACATGTTCTCAGGGATGTCCACGGGACGGCTGATCCTGGCCCGCCAAAGACAGACTCCTCTCCTCTCTCACTTTAATCCTTGATTTACTCAAGAACATTTACTGAGTGCCTAAGGTGCAATCACTGCTATTCCGGGTGATCTGCAGGGACACCTCCTGGGAATGTCATGGTCTTCCTCAGAGTATCTCTGAGGCACGAACCCTCACCTGACAGAGTAGACAAACGAAAAAACAAAACAACTGGGCTGGAAAACGAGTAAATCACAGGGTGGTCTTGCTCTGCACTGTAGAGCACGCCTCACAGAATGGTAGCTTCAGCTAATACCCTGCCCAGCAATCCTAATAACCATAGGAAAAGTTGTTATTTTTCAATGGCCATTACAAATTTTTATCACAACATTCAAAACTGTTAGAAACATACAATACATGCAAATAAATAAAGTAGTAAAATCACTATTTAGCACCCTGTGATTTTAAATGTTTGAGAATAAGAAAACTGACATGCACCTTTGCAAACTATTTCAAGAGTAGTTTAAAAATGGCTTGCGGGTCTTCTGCTCATACAACTTTCCACACAGAGTGAGAGTCTTTTCCATGCCTTGGTCAACTGTCACATTGCTTTCTAGGTTTGGATAAGCTTCAAAGGCCCCATCCTTCCTGCTGCCTACGTGGGCACCTGTCTCTGGGAGAGTTCCTTTAGTGTGAAGCTCTTTGGCCTCATGGCTTGCCCTGGGACCTCTCCATCCTTTTTTTAGTCATAACCATGTTGCTCATTTACACTCCTCTGGGAGCTGGCCATTGCGAACCTGAAGCTGGGTCAGAGTCATGATGATGAGTAAAAGTAATTCCTCATGTTTGGCAGAATTTAAGAAATTACGGAAGCACTTCACTTTCCAAGTCTCATTACTTCTCTCTCCAGACAAGAGGCCTTGGCCGGGGCCATCAACTGACTACCTTCTCCATGTGCATTAACTGAGGCCTGAATTGGTTGCCTGCACTCGTATCTCTGAGTGAGTCATGGGACGGTGACCCAAGAACAAGGTCCTGGTTCCTGATGTGAGGCTCCCATGGCCATCACCTGGGCCAGCCTGATGGGAGTGTGCCTAGAGAAGTCACCAGAGAATGGGAACATGCCACTCTATGTGTGGCAGCGGTGGTCACCATCAGGGTCATGTGCAGACAGCAGGAGTGCCCATTTAGGTGACAATCACCCGCCACAATCCAGGTGCTCGGCAGGTCCGTGCTCAGCCCTGGTGTAGGGACCCGGTCAGGTCTTCAGGAGGATGGGGGAGGTGATGGTGTGATATTCCCAGGGAGAACTAGGAATGATCTGCAAGTATGTAAATTGACTGATGAGGTGTCACGCACAAGATCTGGGTAGCAGTTATGCATGGAGGCCCCTCCCACAGCTGAGGTAGAGGAAAAGGAAGGGGTGGGGAACCCAGCTCAGTGCTGGGGCCACAGGAGGCATAGCTCCAGGGTGTCTCCCTCTTGGCCTGAGCTCCGCTATGCCCCGCCGCCTCATCCTCTGCACAGGTGGATCATACTAAGGAGGGCACCTTCTGGCAGCCCAGGGTTGACAATTCTCTCTGCCTCAAATTACCCTGCAGTTATGGTCTTGACCTCTCCTCTCAGGATCCTGGGACCAGTATGTCCTGAAATAGCCACTCTCAATGTGGCTGAGACACTAGTAACACGAGAGGTTACCACCAGGTGACCTTAGTACCAGCAGCATCTGTGTGAGGCCTGATATTCCCAATGCATGAGGGCGAGGCCTCTCCATCCCCAATCTCTAGCTCCCAGGTGTCCCTGACCTCCTTGGGCTGTAGCCAGGGGACAGGTTGGGCACTACTGTTACTTTGTTTCAAGAACCATCCCTTACCCTAAGTGGTGCAAGCTCAGGGGAAGAGTCCAAAACTTACCTGACACCAAACACCAGTTAAGTCAGTCTGTGGGCCCTCATGCCAGCCCTGCTCCAAGCAGAGTTGCCTGACCATGGGGTCCCTAACACACTACAGCTTCTTGTCTCGCGCTCGCTCTCTTTTACCCCATGAAAAGGCAGGAGAACAAATGATTTTTGGGGGACATGACCTGAGAATACAATGGCTGCTCCTGTTTCTGGTCCCCCAGGAGGGGACTGAGGATGCAGATCCCAACTATTTCCCTGATGATGAGAATGGAAGAGGCGCAGGGCTTCTCTAGATACCTAAGGCAGCTCCAGTAACCAGCTCACCTGAAGATTTCTTCCATCCGTGCTGGTTCAGCTCAGAACGGCCTCACGCCTTCCAGTGCTTGGTTACCCTGGTGGACCATGGTCTCAGTCACCTGTGTCAACCTAGGTCAGAGAAAGAACCAAATGGTCCACAAACAAGGAAATAGCAGTTAATGCACGTACATAGGAAGCCATGGGCTCCTGTGAAAATCTTTGAGAACACCGTGGAGGAATCTGAAAACTGGAGATGTGCCCTGGCTGGTTGGGCACACTAGTATCCAACCAAGGGCTGAACGACCCAGCAGAAGATAGTCGGACTTCCTCCTTTCCATCTGCAGACCTCTGGTCACTGCACTGCACCAATCCAGCACACAAGTCCCCTGAGCCTGCTGTAAGGCACAACATACTGGCATCCAGTCCCCACAGCAGCGTCGCTCCAGCACAAGGACCCCCTGAGCCGAGTGCCCCAGTAGATGATACTTGGGCACTTTTGTAAGCAGGCATTGGGCATCCAATTCCAACTATGGTAGCTCATCCCCCAAAGCAGAAAATGTGACTTCTACCTACACGGGCCAGAGGTACAGCACAATCACTCTGATCCAGTGTGTGGGCCCCACAAGCACACACCCCTTGCACACAGCTCCTGGGCCCTTCTGTGTGCGATCACTGGGCATGTGCCTTTCCAACCAAGGGTGCATGGCTCCCTCAGTAGTATCCACGGCACTGCCCCACATCCGCGCCGGGTTTCCTACCTCAGGACAGTCTGCTGCTGGATCCTAAACTCCTTCGTGATTCAGAGAGGGAAATCACTTTGGCCAGAATCCCACTGCCTCAACCACAAACTACGAGATACCCGCCTCCGCACACTCATGGGCACTGGGCCCACAAGGTGAGTTTCAGAGTCATGCTAATCCAGCAACCGTCACACCACACCAGCTAAAGTCACAGTTCCTGAGCCGCAGGCCCCATGACTCCTTAATCCCAGGCAATGGTCTTTGGGAACAAACAGTGAGCACATACCAAGTAGACTTCAGACAACCTTTTCCACAAGAGCCGGAGCAATAATCACATCCAAAACACCTTGCAAAACAATGCTGGGGGTTAGTCACATTGCTAACCCATGATAACACTTCATCCACAAATAAGACACTAACAATCCAGATCCAACTACCTCAAGAGAATCCAAATAGCTCAAGAAGGGAGCTCCACTGGATTACCTATCCCAGAAGACCTGAGAGATCACACCAGTAGAAACACACCGAAAAGAACCTGGGTAGCAAAGCAGTTGAACCTAGCACACAGATACAATGCAAATATTACAACAATACATAGGGAGACAAAAAAAGCAATCCCCAAAGGAATGAATAAAGTGCAATCAACAGAAAAGGAGTTAAATGAAATGGAGGCAACTAACATGTCAGATTAAGAAAGTTTAAAATGCAAGAGGAGAGCCTATGGGAGCTTTGGGATAACACCCAACAAAACAACATCCGCATCATAGGGATACCAGAAGGAGAAGGAGTGAAGCAAGGAATAGAAAACATGTTGGAAGAGATAATAACAGAAAACTTCCCTGATATTGGCCAGAAAAAACTATGCAAGTGCAAGAACCACATAGAGTCCCAAACAAGATAAACCCAAAAAGACCAACACCAAGCCCCATTATAATTAAACATCAATACCAAAGTAAGAATCATAAAGGCTGTCAGAGAGAGACAGAGAAAGTTACCTACAAGGGATCTCCCATTAGAATATCAACTGATTTCTCAACAGAAACACACCAGGCCAGAATGGGATGGAATAAAATATACAAAGTGATGTGAAACAAGGGACTGAATACATACCCAGCAAGTCTACCATTCAAAATTGAAGATGGAATCTGGAGACTCACTGACAAAAAAGGGCTAAGAGAGTTTATTGACACCAAGCAAGCAATGCAAGAAATGCGAAAAGGACTGCTGTACAAAGAAGAAACAGAAAGGCAAGATGAAACAAAAATAAAAGAATAAAAATGATGACAAACAAGTACATATCAATAACAACATTAAATGTAAATGGATTAAATGCTCTAATCAAAAGACACAAGGTAGGTGAATGGATAAGAAAACATGACCCATATATTTGCAGTCTGTAAGAGACCCACCTCGGAGCAAAGGATTCACACAGACTGATAGTGAAGGGATAGAAAATAAAAGTGTTTCAGGTACATGGAAATGAGACAAAAGCTGGGATGGCAATACTTATATCTGACAAAACAGAACTCAAAGTGAAGGCCATAACAAGAGATAAGGAAGGCCACTGCATAATACTAAAGGGGGCAATTCAACAAAAAGATATAACTCTGGTAAACATATATGCACCCAATACAGGAGCACCCAAATACATAAAATACACACTTCTGGAAGGTATTAAGGTACAGATAGCAAGATAGTCATAGTCAGGGACTTTAATCCCCCATTGACACTACTGGATAAATCCTCTAAACAAAAAGCCTCCAAAGAAACAGCAACCCTAATTGACTCTCAGTTCAGATGGACTTGACATCTTCAGAACATTTCATCCCAAAGCTACTGGATATACATTCTTCTCCAGTGCACAGGGGACATTTTCAAAAACAGACTACAGATTAGGACACGGGCAACGTCTCTTCAAATTCAAGAGCATAGAAATCATAATAAGCATCTTCTCAGGTCACAATGGCATAAATCTGGAAATCCACTGCAATAAAAACAATGAAAAAATCAAACACTTGGAGGCTAAATAGCATGCTAGTAAACAATGGTTGGGTTACCAAAGAGATCAAAGAAGAAACGAAAAGCATCCTGGAAACAAATGACAATGAAAACACACAATCCAAAATCTATGGGACACAATGAAAGCAGTCCAGAGAGGGAACTTCATAGCTCTAAAGGCCTACCTCCAAAAACAAGAAAAAAATGGAAATGAAGTATCTAACCTTGCAACTTAATCAATTACAAAGAGAGCAAGAAGAAATGCCCAAAGTCCTCAGAAAGAAGTAGATAATAAAGATCAGAGCAGAAAGGAACAACAAAGAGACCAAAAAATTACAAAATATCAATGAAACCAAGAGCTGGTCCTTTGAAAGGATACACAACAATCATGAACCGCTAGCCAGGCTCAACAAGAAACAAAGAGAGATGACCCAAATAAACAAAATTATAAATTAAAGAGGTGAAGTAACAAATGACCCCACAGATATACAAAGGATAGTAAAAAATTACAACAAACAACTCTACTCTAGCAAAATGGACAACCTGTGTAGCTGGACATTTGTAAACAAGGATCTGAAGTCCTGCCAAGAAGAAGTGAATGTTCTATTAGGAGCACAGCGGGAATTGCAAGCGAGCCACGCTGGGTCAACATTGCACACAATCTTGAGTTCCAAGAACATTTGCCTCCCTGAGAAAGGCTCAGATTAAACAGTTGTAGGTGTAGAACAGAAAGGAGGGCACACATACAAGTTGTCCTTAATATGCTATTGTAATAATATAGAACAAAACAAGATTTAATTGATGAACTGCGGATGCACCGACCTCGTACCAAACGCCAATAAAAATAGGGGTGAGAATGGAAAGTTTGCTCCATGACTGAGTGAGCTGTAGCCCTCTGTCCGGCATCAATCATCCTGTGTGCTCGTCTTACCTCTGCGTCTTTGGTTCATTAAACATCCCTCAATACTTGGCGCCCGAACAGGGATCTTAAGGTGAGTATGGGGAATGCACAAGACTGCAAGGGAAGACGTCCACAAAGGTTTATGCAAAACCTTTGGCAAGCCAGGCAGCTCAATGGGGAACTCCCCAACGGCAGAGTTTCAATATATGACTCTGCTGCATTCAGTGCTTTAAAGCACTGGGGTTAGTCTGTCTCAAGACACTTTTAGGAAATTAGCTAGAGAAATAAAAAGGCATTGTTATTGGTTTGAGCCGACAGGCAGAAATAGGTAAATCTAAAGGTTTGGAAACAGATTGTTTATGCACTACGTCACGCCCATCAGAATGGAGATCCTATAGGAAAGGAAGTTTGGTCCTTGTGTACTTTGATTACTATGGCTCTTAAATCTTTGCAGTCAAAATCAGATTATAAGGCCACTCCAGTTAAAGTTACTAGCTCTCCTTCTCACTCTGCTTGTGAAACTGATAAAGACATGCCTAATAGACCATTATCTTCTTTGCCTCATGAAAATAATACGGACCAAAAAAGGAAAGATTTTGAACGGAAGTTGAAGGGATATGAAGATATAGACGAGACTGATAAAGAGGGCATCCAGGATTTGTCAGAAAGTGAAACTAGTAGCACTGATTCTAGTTCTAGTGAACAGGAGAGATAAAAAAAGAAAAGCAATACGAGGGATGACGAACAAGAGTTATTAAAAGATTTGCTGATTCATATAAGGGCTTTAATATGTGCTATCCCACTGCCTCATGTTAAACCCACTAATAAGTTACAGGAATTAATCAAAAATGCTTTTCCAGTTCAACAGCCACTGTCGGAGGAGCCCGGAGTAACTCCCACGGCTCCTCCTCCAGACTCACCACATTATTCATTGGGGCACAGAGGCAGTTCCAGCTGCCCTTGCCTACTGAAATAAACAAAATATTATTCGATTTAGAACCTGGAGATGAGATTGTTCCTCCCACATGGAGAAGAGATGATGATTTCCTTGCATTTCTGATACAGTGGCAGCAAATGCCACAGGACCTGCAACAATATCCCCAATATACAAATGGTTATGTTAATGTGGCTCATTGTCCTCATGAATTTAAATTGCTCAAAATTTTAAAAGAATCAATTAACTCTTATGGCATGCATTCTCCCTTTGTGATGGGATTACTTACTAGTTATGTATGCCTCAGAATTTTTGCTAATTCCCCTAGATTGGGAAGCTTTGGCCAAAACTCTACTGGATCCAGGAATATATTTACAATTTAAAACATAGTGGAGAGGGGAAGCAGACTTTATGGCTAGAGAAAATGCAGCAAAACAGCCTCCAGGACCAACATTTCAGGAATTAACTGGGTCTGGACAGGATGGGCGATTGCAAGCACAGGCATCTTTTTCAGATTTGCATATCACTCAGATAAAATTATGTTGTTTAAGAGCTTGGCAGAGAGTGGATACACCTGGAAAGGCACCTCCCGCTTTTACTAAAATTGCTCAACAAGCGGGGAGCCTTACACTGACTTTCTGTCAAGATTAACAACAGCTGTTAACAAGGCTATCTCTCAGGAAGAGGCACAAAGATTGTTTCTTCACTATTCCTTTACAACCTCAAGACTATCAGAAATTTGCATTTACTGTCCCAGCTTTCAATCAGGCTCACCCCACTCAACGGTATCAATAGAACATCTTACCACAAGAAATGTTCAACAGCCCCACTGTATGTAAGGCATATGTGCATCAACCTTTAAAAATAGTCAAAAAAGTTTTCCTAATACTCTAATTTATCATTACATAAATGATATTTTAATAGCTTCTGAAATTCAATCACAATTACAGGAGATTTACCAATACCTCCTTGAAAATTTCTAAGACTATAGATTAGAAGTAGCCCCAGAAAAGAAACAATGGCAGGAGTCATGGAAATATCTGGGACAAAAATTAACAGATGTCTCCATTATTCCACAGAAGGTTCAAATTAGAAGAGACAGTTTAAAGACTCTGAACGATTTTCAAAAGTTATTAGGAGACATTAATTAGTTGAGACCCAGCCTTGGTATACCTACTTATCAATTGACTAATTTATTTCAAATACTAAAGGGGCCATCTGAATTAAATAGCCCACGTGTTTTAATCCCTGATGCAGAAAAATAATTAACTTGGATAGAACAGCATATTCCACAAACACAATTAAATAGAATTTTTCCACAATTTTAAATTAGTGATTTTCCACACTGAGCATTCTCCTACAGGGTTACTTGTTCAAGATAGTAATGTTATTGAATAGATTTTCTTGCCTCATAAATCACAGAAAAAATACAGACTTATATTCAAACAATTTGCCAAATTATTTACAAGGGAAGATTAAGATTAAGACCATTATGTGGTTTAGATCCAGAAGAAATTATAGTACCTTTTACTGTCAAAAAAATTCAAAAATTGTTTCAAATATGCAACAGTTAGCAAACTGCTTGTGCTCATTTTTTAGAGAAAATACATAATCATTATCCTACAAATAAAAGGTTACAATTTCTTAGGAAAGCTCAATGAATATGGCCTCATCATATTATAGCTAATGAACCATTTCAAGGCCCTATTGTTTATACCAATGCTAACAAGTTAGGAATAGCTCGGGTTTTCATTTTCAACAGCTAACAAAGGTAATTCACTCTCCATACACTTCAGTACAATGCGCAGAACTATTTTCCATTGCTTTATTACTACAACATTTTCCTCAGGCTGTAAATATTGTCACTGATTCTCAATATGCAGTAATTACTCACTTACTAAAAGCTTTTGCAGTAATGGGAATACCTCAAAATATTAAGACTGATAATGGTTTTGCATATCTATCTACCAAATGTCAAACATTTTTTTTCAATTTCATCATATCACTCACATCACTGGCATCCCTTGTAACAATACAGGACCAGCTATTATTGAAAGACAAATTCACACCTTAAAGGAAATGCTCAAAGAACAAAAAGGGGGAGAATCCCCTAAATGAATACTATTAACAGCTCTATTTACTTTAATTTTTTTAAATCAAGATGAGACTGACAGGACTGCTGCTCAGCGACATTGGGAAAAGGAGGATTCACAAGAATTCAATCAACCTGTGTTTTATCATAATGAGTCCTCTCAGTCGTGGGATCCTGCATGGATCCTACGATGGGGGCAAGGTTATGCTTATATTTCCACAGGTAAAGAAAAGTTCTGGCTTCCTGAGAGGCGTCTTAAGCGGAGACATGGGAACCAAAAGGAAGTTCTACTTAAGTGACCTGACCAAGGATTCTCAGAGATGACGTTGACGGGGCGTCCTATCCGAAAAGCTCTATGGTCAATGCAACATTCATCTGTACCAACCTTGGGTCTGTTGAAGAAGCTTACCCAAGAGGGAGAACAACTGGTTTGGTGTCATGGAAAAGAAGTGACGCCATAGACTTTGTTCCTTGCTATGCTTGCACTAAGAACCACTCAGGTAAATGCTGAGAATCATACATACTGGGCTTACATTCCTAATACCCCACTGAATAGAGGTGTTTCTTGGTTGGATTCAAAGGTTCGAATTTATGTTAATGACTCAAATTGCTTACCCGGACCTTATGATGATCGAGGTCCATTAAAACCAGAAGAGGACCGTAGAGTCATAGAAAATCATACCACTGAAACGCAGGGAGTGCCAACATGCTTAGGTCAAGGAGACCATTGTTCAACAATACAGGCACAAGCCCTGCTGAACATTTTGAAAACACCACTACTGAAACAAAAAAAAAAAACAGGCGTTTGTTTCTTCTGAGGGACCATGGGTTTAAAAAGGTTAGTTGGAATAAGAAGAGTACTCCTCCATTACTTCTACCATGTCATGTTCCTACGTTTACGATCTTGTCCGATTGGGTCCATTGGGACTCCTGTCGAGGAGAGACAGTTCAGTTTTTATCTAATACTTCCTAGGAAGCGTCATTGATTGGAGCCCTTCAGGTTCTGCCCGTTCTAAAGCCAATTGAGCTGATCTACGATGGCATAGAGGAGAGAACAAGTCCATATCCATGCAAGAAAATGAGAGCATTGTATGGCTTGATGGATAATTTGCCCCCCTCAACCCACAAAACACATCATCAAGAAGGACAATCTGTTCAATCTGACTTATGGAATTTGGGGTCTGCCTTACACTCTCTGAAAGCATAGATTTGCATAAAATGAGCAAATCTATAAAAATAACTCTGGGAATTACACCTTACAATTTTATGCTATCAAAACTGCCTTTGTACAAACCTGTGTTCGATTACCATTTTTATTAATGATAGAAGATCAAATTGTAAGTCTGCAAAGACAAATGCATATGAAATATAACTAGAATTATTCATCAATTTGCATTACTCCTGTACCTTAGAATGAAAGTTTGTTTCCATGGAAAAAGGTTAAAAACATTCGTTCAATCATAAAAATCTAACAAAAGAAAGTCTACATTTACAATCTCATATACAAAAAATATTTCAAAAGAAATCGCATAAATTAACTGGGCAAAATGTGTTAAAATATGGTTAAGGGGTTGCAACAATTAAATCCTATACCCCATTTACAAGCCACTTTAGGAGCTTCTGCTGGAATACTATTATTAATACTCCATCTCTGTATCATTTTATATTTAGTCTTCCAAGGACTCGGGAAAACCAAGCAACTAATTAAGAGAAAAACAGCTGTGTTATCTCTGATCCTCCATCAAATGAAGCAAGAAAAAAAGGGGGATTCGTAGCTGGACATTTGTAAACGAGGATCTGAAATCCTGCCAAGAAGAAGGGAATGTTCTATCAGGAGCACAGCGTGACTTGCAAGTGATTCGCACTGGGTCAACACTGCACAAAATCTTGAGTTCCAGGAACATTTGCTTCCGTAAGAAAGGCTAGGATTAAATCGTCATGGGTGTAGAACAGAAAGGGAGGGCAAAGCTGCAAGTTGTCCTCAATAAGCTCTTGTAATAATATAGAACAAAACAAGATTTAATTTATTAACTGCTGATGCACTGACCTTGTACCAAACCCCAATAAAAACAATGGTGAGAGGGCATAGTTTGCTACATGCATGAGCGAGGTGTAGCCCTCTGTCTGGCATCAATCATCCTGTGTGCTTGTCTCACCTCTGGGTCTTTGGTTCATTAAACAGCCCTCATCAATCTGGACAAAATAGTCATATTCCTAGAAAAATACAAGCTTCCAATACAAAATCAGGAAAAAGCAAACAATGTGAATAAACCGAAAACTAGTGATAAAATTGAAACAGTAACCAAAAAGCTTCCAGAAAACAAAAGCCCTGGACCAGATGGCTTCACAGGGGAGTTTTACCAAACATTCAGAGAAGAAATAAAACCAACTCTTCTCACACTCTTTGAAAAATTCAAGAGGAAGGCACGCTTCCAAGGTCTTTTTATGAAGCCAGCATTACCATAATCTGAAAACCAGAAAAAGACACCACAAAGAAAGAGACTTACAAGCCAATATTCCAGTTGAACAGTGATGTTGCTATCCTCAACTAAATTCTAGCAAACTGGATCCAGCATTACATTAGAAAGATCATACACCATGACCAAGTGGGATTTATCCCAGGGACTCAAGGCTGGTACAATATCCGCAAATCAATAAGCATGATACAGCACATAAACAAACTGAGAGAGAAAAACCACACAATCATATCAATTGGTGCAAAAAAGTCATTTGACCAAGTGCAACAGCCTTTCCTGATAACACTCAGCAAAGTGGGAATAGAAGGATCATCCCTCCCCATATAAAAGCCTTATATGAAAAACCTACAGTCAACATCATACTTAATGGGCAAAAACTAAAGCCATTTCCCTCAAGAACAGGAACAAGACAAGGATGCTTGCTTTCACCACTTCTGTTCAAAATGGTACTGGAACTGCTAGCCACAGTGATCACACAAGTAAAAGAAATAAATGCCTCCCAGATTGAAAGTAAGAAGTAAATTGTCATGATTTGCAGATGGTATGATACTGTACATAGAAAACCCCAGACTCCTTCAAAAAATTAGTAAACTTAGTAAGTGAATTCAGCAATGTAGCAGACTACAAAATTAATGCCAAGAAATCTATGGCATTTTATACACCAATAGTGAACTTACAGAAAGAGAGTTTGAAAAAAAAAATCTCATTTATCATCACACCAAAAAAATTAAGATACCTAGGAATAACCTAACTACGACGGTAAAAGTCCTCTACTCAGAAAACTGCAAGACTTTGAAAAAGAAATAGAGGAAGACAAAACTGATGAAAGAACATGCCATGTTAATGGCTTGGTAGTATCAACATCATGAAAAAGGCTGTACTACACAAAGGGAACTATAGATTCAATACACTCCGCATTAAAATACCAACAGCATATTTCACATACCTAGAATGAACTCTCCAAAAATCCATCTGTAATAAAAAAAAAAAGACCCTGAGCTCAAACAGGTTTGGCTCAGTGGATAGAGCGTTTGCCTCCAGACTGAAAGGTGCCAGGTTTGATTCCGATCAAGGGCATGCACCTTGGTTGGGGGCACATCCCCAGTAGGGGGTGTGCAGGAGGCAGCTGTTCCATGTTTCTGTGTCATCGATGTTTCTAACTCACTATCCCTCCCCTTTACTCTCTGTATAAAATCAATGAAATAAATTTAAAAAACTAACAAACCCCAAATAGCTGCAGCGATCCTGAGAAAGAAGGCAAAGTAGGAGGTATCTCAGTACCAGATATCAAGCAGTTTTACAAAGCCGCTGTTCTCAAAACTGCCTGACATTGACTCAAGAATAGACATATAGGCCAATGGAATTGAATAGAGAACCCCGAAACCAATCCAAACCACTAAGCTCAATTAATATTGACAAAGGAGGCAAAAACATACAATGGAGACAAAACAGTCTCTTCAATAAATGGTGCTGGGAAATTCGGTCAGATACATGTAGAAAATGAAACTAGGCCACCAGCTTACACCATACACAAAAAATAAACTCAAAATGGATAAAGTACTTAAACATAAGACGGAAAACTAAAAATATTAGGGGAAGCCACAGGCAGCAAGTGTCAGATATACGCTGAAGCAATGGCTTCACTGACCCAGTTCCTGGGGCAATGGAAAATAAAGTTAAAATAAACAAATGGGATGACATCAAAATAAAAAGCTTCTTCATAGGAAAAAAAAAAAGAAACCATCAACATAAAACAACAAAGACCACTGCAGAGGAGAACATATTTGCCAATGTTCTCTCTGATAAGGGTTTCATCTCCAACATTTACAGGGAACTCATACAACTTAACAAAAGGAAGATAAGCAAACCAATCACAAAAATAGGCAATGGGCCTAAACAGATACTTTTCCAGAGAGGACAAAGGAAGGCCAACAGACACATGAAAACATGCTCAGAGTCACTAATCTAACTCAAATTAGTGATGCAATTTGCCAGAGAACCAAATCAAATGGACAATGAGGTACCAACTCAAAGATGTCAGAATGACTATCATCAACAAATCAACGAAGAGCTGGTGAGGATTGGGAGAAAAAGGAACCCTCCTTCACTGCTGCTGGGAATGCAGACTGGTGCAGCCACTATGGAGAACAGGATGGAGTTTCCTCACAAAACTGAAAACGGAACTCCCATTTGACCCAATGATCCCACTTCTAGGAATATATCCCAGGAACCTAGAATTACCAATCAGAAAGGATACATGCACCTCTATGTTCACTGCAGCACAATTTACAATAGCTAAGATTTGGAAACAGCCTAAGTGCTGGTCAGCAGATGAGTGGGTTAAAAAGCCATGGTACATCTACACACTGGCATACTATGCTGCAGCAAAAAAGGAAGGAGCACTGACCATTTGCAACAGCATGGATGTATCTGGACAGCACTATGATAAGCAAAGCCAGTCAGTCAGTCCAAGAAAGATAAATATCACATGACCTCACTCATCTGTGGATTACAATGAATAACATAAACCGATGAACAAAAACAGATCCAGAGACAGAGAACCATGGATCAGACCATCAACCTCAGAGGGAAGGTAGGGGAGGGTGGGGCTAAGGGGGAGAGATCAACCAAAGGACTTGTATGTATGCCTATAAGCCTAGCCAATGGACGCAGACACGAGGGGGTGAGCGTGAGGGCATGCTTGCGTGGTGGGGGAGGGGTTGTGGGTAGAGTGGGCGATAAGAACACATATGTAATACCTTAATCAGTAATAAGAAAGAAAGAAAAGGAACCCAGGAACATATCATCAGGTGAGAATTCACACACTCACACTCTGGCACACTCAGGCACACGCACACTCACACCAGGAGAGGGCTCTGCTGTTCTCAGTGGGAATCACCTCTTATCTCCCAGCGTGACCACCGCTTTCTCACCAGCTGAACCAGAGGACAATGATGAGTGACGGGCCGGGTACTCTGCGGAAAGCGACCTCTCCCTCCTGGACACAGCCCACCGTCCAGCAGCCACTTTTCTGTCCCCTCTCTGTGCCCCACGCGCTGAGCAGGGCTGGGCTGGCCTGAGAGCCCACAGACTTCAGGAGCCAGATCCCGGGGGAGTTGGCGCCTGGGGCTGTGGGGGCGCCCTTGGTCAAGTGCAAACGCGGCCAGCTGAGGTCACAAAATAAGGGCCGACGCCGGAGTTCCATGAATTGTTGCGTGTAAGTCCCCTCAGCGAGCTCCCACTCTGGCGCAGCAAGCGGAAGGCCTCACGCCTGCGAGCCAGGTTTGGAACTCAGACCTTCACTCCAACCAGGTGGAAACTCATTTTCAGATGGAAAAAGCCAGTGGGGGAGGGGCTGCGGGTGACCAGTGACTAGAGGAAGTTCACCCATGGAGACAGCAAGTTCACCCGGGAGACAGCAAGAACCCAGAGTGTGTGCTTACCTTTTCCACAGGCTGTGCTCCTCACCACTGGGACTCCTGCACAGCAGGGGGGCTGGTGGGAAGGAAGAGGTGGGGTGCGGGGCCTCACAAGCTTCCTGGGACTGTGCACTGTTTCCTTTGGGGGTGAAATCTCGCGAGATCATGAGATCAGGAACAAACCAAGATCAGGGGGCAGGAGGGGGGGGCGTGTTTTAACAGGCCCAGAGAAGGTGAGGACAGGGGCGCCTGTGCCACACCCAGCAGGCTGCAAGGGGTTGCAGAGGGTGGGTGGCTGTTAGGGGGACCCTGTGCTTCCAGTCAGGAGGGTGGGGGCGGTCGCGGATGTGGAGGGAGAAACAGGAGACCGCGACCCCCAGCTCAACTCCCACTCGCCACCCCTGGTCTGTGTTTCTGGGGACCCCTTTCCCTCTGTGGTTGTGGCTGCCACTGACCTACATCATTCCCTGGGCCAGGCTTGGCGCCCCATTCCCACCCACCGCAGCCC
The DNA here is from genome assembly GCF_963259705.1 of Myotis daubentonii. Classification (NCBI taxonomy): domain Eukaryota; kingdom Metazoa; phylum Chordata; class Mammalia; order Chiroptera; family Vespertilionidae; genus Myotis; species Myotis daubentonii. Next base: position 13,951,517 of record NC_081862.1, on the reverse strand, counting down.
TCTGTCTGGAAAAGAGCTCCCTGCCCTGGGCTAGTCTACTCTCCCTACTGTCTGGATACAGACATTTTAGTAAACCCCGGGACAGAGAAGAGCTGGCCAGATGCAATTACATTGTCTCTCTCCACAGGTGCTCGCTCTCCTCAGACTTCCCCTGAGGTTTGGGTCACCAGAGCTCTTTGACAAGCCCCGAATGTATCCTTTGCTCTGCTCACCTCCCCTAAGCCTTCAGGTGATGGCAGCCTACCTGCCTTCACCCCCCCTCATGAAGGGGTTCTCCTCTCACCAACAAATCACTTTGGCAAAGTCACACCTGGGCCTGAAAGCAGAAGGAGTGAGCAGGATGCTCCTGAGGAGGAGCAGGCCAACAAAGCTGAGGAGAGGTGGGAAGGCACCAGCCACAGCCTCGTGCTCAGGCGCTGGCAGAGCTGCCCCTTAGCTGAACCTTAACCCAGGGCTCTCCTCACAGGTGGTCCTCCAGGGGGTACAGGGGGCCTGGCATGCTCAGTCTGACAGGTTTTGCTGCCTGCTTGTCCATAGTTTCTTTAGGAGACAAAAGTCAGGCTTGTGAGGAGAGAGGGAGAGGGGAAGAGTAAAGCTGAGGCCCATCCCTGTCATCCAAGCTGGCCTGAGGCATCTGCTGGGGGTCTTTGAAAATCAGCTTCTGATAGTGGGGAAGGGCTTGTAATAAGAATAGAGCCGCAGTTGTTTAATCATTACTTGCAAACTATAAATACGAGGCCCTGGGACACTGGAGGATGAAACAGTCTCTACTGAAAACATCGGCTGCCTCCATGGCCCATTGCCCAGAAAAGAATTGCATTTTGGGAAGAGACCATGCACAGGACATGCTTTCATTTGGCAGCTGTGTCCCCACCCTGACCCCCTCCTGAGGTCTTTCTCAGGAAGGCTGACCATTCCAATCTCATCCCAGGAAGGGGCTGAGCTGTTCCTAAAGTCATAACAGATTAGCCACCTTGTGGTCTGCCTTTGAGCTCCTGAAGGCCAGACAGCAGGCCCTCCCCTCCCCTTTGCATGTGACACTTGCAGCTGGCAGCTACAGGTAGCTATTTTCTCCCCCAAGAGGCTGAGAGCCGAATTTCCAGGGTGAGCGACTGCTCTCCCCATACTGACCGCATCCTTGGATAAACACTCATTGTGTGGCTCAACCCTGTCTCTGCTTAACTTGGCTCAAGTAGTGACAGGCAGCCTCAGACACATTGTGCTGCCTTGCTCTTCCTCACTCAGACTTGGGGAATATTCAGACTCTACAAACTGTGAGACCTTATCTGAGAGGGAGAGTGGGCAGACGACACTGTGTCCCTGTCATGCAGGTGACCCTGCATCTCTTCACCTTAGGCTATGGGGCGGTCATGGGGGTGGAGCGTAACAGCAGGGTGGTGAGGCTGGCTTCTTGTGGGTCCCTACCCTGCCATTCCTCCAGACGTTCCCCATGCCTATGAACTAGCAGAGTTTAAAGTTTCCAGCTACATAGATGGAGGAATGAGGTGACTGCTCTCAGCCCAAGTGGATCTGGGATTGTCACCTAGAGCAGAGCAGATAAAAAACAGAAACAGAAACAACTCACCTGGGAACTAGAGATTCACAATAGCCCTTCCCCCCTCTCTCCTAGATGCATTTGGCAACTATTTGTCCTGGAGTGGCTGCTAATGCCATGCTCAGAGCTACACACAGTCTATCCTCACAGAGTTTAGGATGAAAACAGAAAACACACACACACACACACACACACACACACACACACACACACACACACAGCAAAACCCAACAAGACCATTATCTACAAATGACACTTTGTAAGTAATTCTGTCAAGAAAACCATGGGGCTGGTATGGAAAGTTACAGAGGCAGGAAGACTCCTGCCTGAGGGTTGTACAAGGAGGGTCCATCAGGGGCTTGGAAGGATCCTGTTCAGGGCATGAGGACAGACTGCACAATTTCTGAGAGAGTAAAGTGCTTGGCCAATTTGAGAATGCAAGGGACACTGGGGCACAGGGGAGGGTCATAGAGTGACACAGAGGGGAATGGATGCATCCTGGAAGGTGAATTTCAAAGGGAATCTATTTGAAGTTTGTCCACCCTATGTTCATGATGATCTGGTTGCTTGTCAGCATTGCAGAGGTTGATGCACTAAAATGACGTGATCTGTTATATGAAAAGCAAAATGCAGGCCACCTGACTGATTACATAATGCAACCGTATTCTTGTAAAATTAAATGTGAATATAACATTCATTTATTCCATTGCTTCACCCATAGCCTCATAATGTTCGCCATATTCCTAGGCGACAGTAAGCCTGCATAAGGAAGAGGGACTAAAGTTCCCGGGCCCCACTCTCCTGGGAAATCAGCAATTCATATTTATGAACCTCTTAAAGCAGTCCACATGTCCACTAACAATGACAATGCTAGTTATTGTAAAATATCTTCCTGTATTTTTTACAAGGTTCTCTATCACAATTGCCTCTCCTGGACTAGTGGTGAACTGCTATTTTAATTTTAGAAACATTAAAGTGTCAGTCAACCAGCACTGCATTATAATGATCACCCTTGTGACTTAAAAACCCTTCAGTGATGGAAGAGAGGGAAGCTGGATGCTTTTGAAGGAGCTGCTGTGTGTGTGTGGGGGGGGGTGAGTGTGTGTGAGTGTGTGTGCGCACACACACTCCTGCACAGCTGAGAGAGGCTGAGTCTAGCAAGCGGTGGGCAAACTGCGGCCTGCTAGACTGATCAGGCCCCTTAAGGTGTTCTATCCGGCCCTCAGAGCCAAAAGAGCAGAGGGTTCTTTCCCACTCCCCTCCGCTCCATCACCAGCAGCAGTGTTAACATGTATTAGTTCACACAAACACTCCATCCATGCGTTTGTTCTGGCCCTCCGCTCCAGTTTAAGAAACCATTGTGGCCCTCGAGTCAAAAAGTTTGCCCACCGCTGCTAGCCTGTCCTGTGAGGGGATAAAATAGAGATGAGGTGAAAGGGGTACATACTTTTTTTTACAATCACCTACAGTAAGCCTAAGGGGGATAGAAGCTGCAATCTCAAACTAAGCATGCTTGACATAGATAAAACATACAGCCCTTACTAAGGAGAACATAGCTTTTTGATGTTGTAGTCAGACTCATGTCAGGACATTTTGAACTTTAATGCTGTCAGTTGTTGTTTTCAGGTGAAGACACTACGACAAGAAAGAATAAACAGGGATCCAAAGCAGGGAGGGCAAATCAAGAAGGCATTTGGGGCTGACTTGTGCTTCCATGACACCCACTGTACAACAGGCTCCTGATTTCCTTACGGGCACCTGCAATGGCCTCTGGATGCCCAGTTCACTGCAGGAATAGTCCATGTGAAATGTCTTGGAGAGAATTCAGGGTGGCCAGAGTGCATTCACCACAGTGTGTGTTCCAATTTCTGTGAACCACACCTTTTGAAAATTCTTTTGGCGTAGCTATCCAGGAGCCCAGAGGGAAAGGCAGGAACCTTGATCCCTGGGCGGCATCCCTTCTCCCAGATTCGGGCCTTCCAGAGACTGGACTTGAAGAGGATAGAGCCCCCCCCCCACCATGTCAGTAACTGTTGGGGGAGAGGTTGGGTGTGTGGAGAAGAACACTCAGCTGAAGGCCAGCTGCTCACTGACAGGCGGCGCTCTCACAGCTCCAGGACCTTGGCCCGGCCTCAAAGCAACTTCTTGGGAAGGAGATGTAGGCTGCCCCACCAGTCCTGGTCCAGTCCTACTTGGACAGGTTGTCCACTGGTTGCTCCCCTGGTTGCTAAGTCTCAAGCTTGGAACAAAAGGACTTAGAATCCTGAGAGCTCAGGAACAATTTGCATGGAGATCCCTCCTCACCTGTGAACCTGGTTGGAGAGGGGATGAGAGATTCAGTGGTGAGTGTCCTTTCAAGTGTCAGAGTGTCCGTGGGCAGAGCCCTGAGGGGCCTCCCCCATGGCTGGGCTCTACTGCCCTCTCTCTCCTCAGGACACAGGTGACCTTTCCCAAGGACAGTTCATGTGGGTACCTGGACTGACGCCTCTCCCTCCCTTCCAGGTTCACCTGAGTCATCCCCCTCTGCATTTCCACCTCTTCTCCAGGCCCTGGGCCCAGCCAGCCTGGACCCACCCGCTGCCCTGTCCAGCTGTGGGCTCAGGAGGTGTGCTGGTGAGCTGAACTGCCACCAATTCCAGCACTGGACACAGCAGCCACTAGAATTTATAACCCTGCCTCCTGGGACCGACAATGTCTGGGAACCTCTCCCACACTCCTGATTGATGGTGTCACAGGGGAGGAGGGATATCTAGCTAATAGACATCTGCGGAAGCCCTCTTATTTACCATGTTTCACTCCAATCAGGCAAATGCAACAAACTTCTGAGGAAGGTCTCTCTCTCTCTCTCTCTGAATCTTTTGGGCATAGCGGGTTGGGGTTGCCCAAAGGTTCTCTCTGACTCTTGGGCTTCTAAATAAACAGCTGAAAATCAATATCCCCAAAGGCAGCTTTAGGGTGGCAGAATCTTTGTTTTCTTTATTTCTTAACTATTGGCTAAGAGGGTTTAGACTGGTGTCAGTCAGCTAGATAACCCGCGTCTCATGGTTTCTTAACTTTCCTGACAGGTGTGTTCTGTTCTTCCTCAACTACCTGCAAATCGCCCATTCTGACTTCTGAAAAATAATCTCCCCACTTTCTCCTTTGTTCAAAATACATAGTATATAGTCCAGTCCACCAGGCTCAGTGGTTGAGCATGGACCTATGAGCCAGGCGTCAGGATTCATTTTCCTGTCAGGGCACATGGTAGGAAAATGAATTCATCTGCATCGGCTGGGTGGTGCCGGTGGGAGGCAGAGGATCAATGATTCTCTCTCATTGTTGATGTTGCTACCTCTCTTACGCACTCCTTCCTCTGGAGTGGGAAATCAATAAAAAACTTGTTTTAAAAACTTTAAAAATGTCATATACCCAATGTTGCCTCAGTGTGTTTGTAATTTTATGGCTACATCAATTCTATGTGAAACCTTCTTGCACATGTACTAACCCCTGATGTTCTGTTAATCTCTGTCTGTTAATTTGGCTATTCACCCAGTCTAGAAGAACCAAGCAGCCACAAAATTATTAATGAGGTATTTTACCTTCATGTTTTGCACAAAGTCTTCTTAGTTTGATGTCTCTCACAGGCCATCTCACTAAGGATTGAGTGCTAAATTGTATCTTTTTAAATCAGGAATGCTGGGTCTGTATTTGCATTTCCTAACATTTGATAAAATAGATCCATTCACACACCCAAAGTGTTCTAAACAATAACCAAAGTATATGTTACCTTGATAGCTAAATTAAAATAAAAACTCAGCTCCTCAAGGGCAATGGATATATTTTAAGAGCTTAATCATCACATGAGGTTTGTGGCTACCGTACTGGACAGGGAGGCCCTGACCATCTGCTATGTGCAGCACAGCAGGTACTATAAGGCTGGGTACCTTGTTTCCAGGGGTGGGGAGGTGCTGCTCTTGGTGAAACTGGTCCCAGGGGAGATGCTGCAAGTACTGGTCAAAGGGAGACACGGCAAGGGTAGATGCTGCAGCTCTGTTTGCTGGTGTGGAAGCTGCAACCACAATTAGGGACTCAGCAGGGAACCTTTGTTTGGGCCCCAGTGTCCCCAACCTCAGTCCAGGGCTCACTAAGGTTTGTGCTGAGCAGAGGTCTCTGGGCTCTGCCAAACCTCCAAGTGGGGTGTGGGTGTGGGGTGTGGAGTGAGGCTCCGGGCGCCCTAAACTGCTCCTAACTAATATTTGATTTGCACCCATAGATGTGAAAGTGAATTATTCGCAGTTATCATGAATGTTTGTTAACCAGCAGTTGTCAACCTCTGGGTCAGGAACAATGGAAATATATCCTGTATATCAGATATTTACATCACGATTCATAACAGTAGCAAACTTACAGTTTTGAAGTAGCAACGAAAATTACCTTATGGTTGGGGGTCACCACAACATGAGGAAATTTATTAAAGGGTCGCAGCATTAGGAATGTTGAGAACACTGGTTTAGACAGTTGTGGAACTTTGGAACAAACCTTGGCTCACACTTATGGGGTACTGTGGTCTCAGCTCTTTGCCTTGAGTAACTCTGCTCAAGGGCCCTTTCTCCATGGGGAGCCCCTCCCAGATTTATTTTTAAACATATATACCAGACACACCCTCTTGGCCAGGTCAGAGGAGGCCGGACACTCTTTGAGGTCGCACCTTTAGGAGTCTGAAGTGAGGGGTGACAGTGACGATGCCCAGGCTCAGAGATGGACTCTGAATGAATAGGCATGAACACCTTCCCACCTCCACCCCCAACACAGGACAGCCTGCTGAGACCAATAACCTCAGGGGTAGGCTGCCCTGTCCAGCTCTGGGCTCAGGAGGCTCTCTGAGAGCCTCTAGCATGGCTGTGCTCCTGTGCTCCACACCACCCTTGATCAATGCACAGGCATAGTTTGTTTCTTGGGTGACCAGTTATTTCATTGAGGCTCACCTGGAGCCATGGTCCTGGACGTGCCAATCTGTCTGTGCCTTTGTCTTCATTTTCAAGTTCATGAACTGTCTCTTCATGACTCAACCTCCCTCAGCATTCAGGTCTCTGAAGCAGAAGCTCTAGAGGAGCCAGTGACACTGGGTGGGGAGGAGTGTGGGTTATAATGAGTGGCCTAGCACCAATAAGGCAGGGGCACTGCCTCTCAACTCCTGATGGATCCTGTCAGTTTGTAGACTTCAGGGATCTCAGACCATCCCTCTGGCTACCGGTTTGGCACTCCAGCCTCTGTGACCATCTCTAGGCTCCAGCCTGGAAGGGGGCTGATGTCATTGTTTTATAACCCATCTGTGGCACTTACCACACTGCCACAAGCAACTGGGGAAAATGAGAGCAAACCTGCCTGAGCTCCCAGGATCCCTGCTCACTTAATTCCTGCTTCCCTGTGTCCAGGGACATTTATGTCTCCATGGCTGGAGTTCTCTCTGAACTCCTCTCACCTCTCATCATGGACACGAGGAACCTACTCCAGTTTGGTGGCCCCTTGAAAAAGAAGCGTACCACAAGAGACACCAAAGATGAGAACTTCCTTTAGGCTCTCTGTCTCCTTTGACACAACAATCAGTCAATATTTCATGAGGACTGAGCTGGGGGAGAGTTGGAGGGACAAATCCTGTGCTCTGTACAGAACTGACTTCCACAAGGCCCTACCCGCTGCCCTTGTACCAAGCTTGGCACAGTGTCCTTTCCATCTTGAAATATTTCCCAATTGGCTCCTTTGCCCCACCTATCTAAAGATAGCCTGAGGCTTTGTCTGGTGAGCAACTTCCTCCTAACTGCATTCACCTAACATGCCTAGACAAAAGCATGAAGAAATTCATCCACCCAAAGGTGTCATGAATGTTGAGTCTAGTGAAGAACTTCTGAAGAAACCTGGGCTGTGCTTCCGGAGTCTTGTGTACCCAGCTCTTCTCTCTTCTGTATTTTCACAAACGAAGAGTGTAGCCATCAGTCCACACTTGAGGAATCTCCTTGCCCCTCCTGGAGAAGAGCCTCCCAGGGACCAGGGGGAGCCTCTCCTCTCTCAGGTGGAGTCACACCCTGATCACCTGTCCTTCAATTCTGTAATGCCAGGTAGGGGCTGGGCCCGATGCCTCCTTAGACATCAAGGAAGGAAAGGCAGAAAGTTGAGAGGTGCCAACAGATGTCACCCAGGCTCCACAAGGAAAGCCTCTTCCTGCCCGTGATGGGAGGGAAGGAATTCCTTAAACAAAGAACCACGTGGGATCCAGTTTGGGAATTCATAAGTGACGTCCTAAAATGTCTTTGATTGTAGAAAGAAAATGTCCTCTTTGGTTTATGGTAAGGCATATTTCAATGGGATGCACTAGTGAGGGCTGCAGAAGCTAGACTGCGAGCAAGGTTATACTGATGGATATTTCTAGATCCTTCCCTTGCTTTGTGTGCAGTCCTAAGCAGTGGGAACAGACTCTCAGGTTTCCATTAATATTAAATGCATTTCAACAGAAGGACAGCCAGGGCAATTTAAAGACTGTTTAAAAGTTGGTTTAGGGTAGCTCCTGTGTCTGGAACACCTCCATGTTCTACTGTGCAAAACATCCTGAGAATAGCCTCTCGAGCCTTGTGTGTGTGCGTGCATGTGTGTGTGTGTGTGTGTGTGTGTGTGTGTGTGTGTGTGTGTGTGTGTCACTGTGCAGGACTGGAAGGCTGGTTACAGAGCCTGAGTAATGAGGCCACAAAGATATCCTGGTGTTAATTAATCCCTGGGATCTGGGCATGTTACCTAATAAGGCAAAAGGGACTTTTCAGATGGGATGAACGCTTTGGGATGGGGACTGGGATTGTTAATTGTGTGCCTTGGTTTCACAGCCCACAGGACAGCACAGAGTCCAAATAAACATGCTTTTTGGGAGTGTCTCTGAGCTAGTTTCCAGAGAAGATTAGCATTTGAAGTGGTGGACCCTAAAAGGATATCACCCTCCCTATGTGCACAGCATCAATGCACTGAGAATCTGACTAGAACAAAAGGCTGAACTCACCCCTATACTCATGGATCACCGCAGGGCTGGGGCATCACATCTCATTTCACAGGCGTCTGTCCTCACACTGGATCTTAAACCATCAGCTCCTTTGGTTCTCAGGTCCTCAGTCTCAGGCCAAATTAGACCAACAGCTTTCCTGGGCCCCCAGCTTGCAGATCTTGGGGTTTCTCAGTCTTTATAATCACACCAGCCAAGTCCTCATAACCTCCTGCTGCTCTAAAGAACCCTGACTAATACAGTGGATTACCAAAGTGTGCAGGCAGAGTTGGGGACAGAAGATAAACAGGAGATGAGACCACAGAGCAGAGATTGGAGTCATGTAGCTACAGCCATGGAATGCTGGCAACCTAGCAACAGGAGGAGCAAGGAAACAGACTCTCCCTGGAATCTCCACAAGGAACCAGCCCATCTCTCACCTTGACTTCTGCTATTCTAAGCCCCTGGGACTTCTCAGTCCCACAGAGCCTTTGCTCTTTTGTGCAATATCTTTTCTCCTCACAATTTGACAAATCAGTCTGTCTCACCTGGCACCATGATTCTCATCCAAACTTCCTATTCAGTGGTTTTAGGTTATGTGTCCTCAGCCTTGAGCCAAGAGCTGCCTCACAAGCAGCACCCTTGTACCCAGTCCATGGTAGAACATGCTAATCAGCCCTGAGAATAGCATCTGGGCCACCTGGTGTGGGAGGCGACACCTTCCAGTACAGGGAAGCTGACGGACAAAGGGCAATGGACTCACCGGGAAATTGAAGGGGCCAGGGGACCTGGTACTGAGCTGGAAGGGACAGAAGATGGGAAGGAAGTAATCGGGGAATCACCCGATTCCCCTCAGCTGCCTTCCCTGAGGAATTCACAGTCTTGGGCCACCAGGGGGATGTACAGTCTTAGGACCCTAGGGGCACAAGAGTCTGGATGTGGGGAAGGTACTTGCTGGGCTTTATGCTGTCCTGGGATGAAGTTTGAAGTGCTGCTTCCCTGCGAGCCCATGAGGTCCCCAAACTGTTGTGCACAATACATCATCTCTCAAAAGAGCTAATACATGCAAGGGCTCAGCTTCAGAATAAAACAACTGCAAAGACAGAGGATGGAACCATGCAGAGGAGCGACCTTCACTAAGGGGAGTAAGGGGCGGAGGGCAATATGCAGTGCCCAGCTCTGCCATTGACACCCAGGAAATGGAGAGCCTGAACTTTATTCAGTCAAGCTGTCTTTACCTTTGCCCACACCACACAAAGGGGAAGTCCTGGGATAGTTATCCAGGAGACACCAGGACTCCCCCATGAGAAAAGGTAGGTATCCCCTGACTGGCTCGATTTCTGCATGCTTTCCTGGGCTCAGTCTGACATTACTTAGAGTAAATTAAAGAGTTTGACTCTTTTAAAAGCATTTACTGATTGAATTTAGGGAGAGAGGAGAGGAGAGAGAGAAACATGGAATTTTTGTTCTGATTACATAAGCACTCATTGGTGAATCCCTGTATGTGCACTGGACGGGAATAAACAGGCAACCTTGCCATACCAGGATGATACTGTGACCCACTAAGCCACCCAGCCAGGGCAAGAGCTTCATTCTTGGTAAAGCTCTTCTTTCCAGGGTTGCAGGCATAAGTAGACTCCAGGTCAGTTTGGAGTGGAATGTGGTGAGGAAGGTGAAGGAAGCAGATTTGCATGGAGACCCCTCCCTCCTCTGAGGGAGGGGAGAGGATAAGAGAAGTGTGGGGATCCAGGCTCAGGCTTTGGGTGTCAGAAGGCAGCATTCTTGGTGTAGCTCCACCATGACCTGGCCTCTGCTCCTGCTCACCCTCCTCACTCAGGGCCCAGGTGAGGCCTCCGTGGAAGGGACCGTGGGTTCACCTTGGCCTGATTCTTTGCCTCCTCTTCAGGCTCACCAGGTATCCAGCACTGCACCCACCAGTGAGTGTTTTTGCTGTTTTCAGGGTCCTGGGTCCAGTCCGCCCTGACTCAGCCTCACTCAGTGTCCAGGGCTCTGGGACAGTCAGTCTCCTCCACCTGTGGTAGACACGGCATTGATTTTAGTGGTTATGATCATGTCTCCTGGTACAAAGAATGGCCAGGCATGGCCCTATACTGCTGGTTAATAAAATCCCAAAATGGCCATCATTGATCCCTTATTTATTCTCTTGCCAAAAATGTGGAAAAACAGCTACACTGCCCAGGCCTGGGCTGCCATTGGAGGATGGGGCTGATTAGTACTGTTGTTCATCACATGGGCTGTGGCACTATCCACAGTGGTGCAAGTTTGTGGGAAAGTGAGACCAACACCTGCTCTGGGATCACAAGCTCCTTCCTTGCTCTGAAGATGCCTCTCCACTCTGAGCAGGGACTCTTGCAACATGGCCCTGAGGAAAATTCATTCTGTCTCTGGCCTTGCTCTTCTCCCAAAGCATTGAGAACAAAGCTTGTTTTCTTCACATAGTGTCCTCTCTCACAGACAATCCCAAAGGAAGCTCTCTGTTACTGGCTTGTTGTCTTTACTTGTGTTTTGTGCATCCAGATGACCACTCATTCAAACCTTTCATTGTGACAGCCACAAGGAGGCCCCTCATGTGCTTATTTGGTAGATTTCCCACAATCCTCTGGTAAATCCTCACATTAAATCCCTTAGCCTCTCATACCTGTTCAGACCACCTGGATTCATTTCTCCACAAATGTAGTGGGAATGAGAATAAAGGAAACATTTTATTTCCTTCTCTTCCTTTCTACACTCCTTCCTATTTGATTTTCTCTCTTTCTATGCTCCCAATACTTCCCAGAACCAAGGAAGGTTTGAGGCTGGGGTTTGAGTGAAAGGTCCTGTGTTCTCTCAGAATCACCTCTGTGCTCAGGTCCCAAAAGGATGCTTCTAGAAGCACCCCATGGCTGCTTGGTTCTTGCAGAATCTGTGGGAGGCGGCCCCATTCCTCAGGGGTCCCCGAAGATTTCCGTGATGCTGCCACACTTTTTCAGTGATAATCCCAGTTAAAGTGCATCAAGCAGTACAAGTACACATAACTATCAGGCCAAGAAGTTCAGAACTGTTAAAGGAAGCTGGGTCTAGGTGCCACAAGCCATGGTGTGTGACCTCATGATCCAAAGGCTGTAAGTCCTCTCTGACTTTCAGCCCTGCAGATGTCAGCTCTTAGAAATGACATGGATGATCACCCTACTTGGAAGTTAAATCTTGGCTATAATTTTCTCCATTTAAGTCACTTGGTGACATTTTTCCAAGTACTGCTTTGTTTACAATCATGCTTTAATCGTCCAAGCTGCAACAGTGACCCACGTGGACCCTCTCGAGTCATGTCACAGCACAGTGGGAAAGGGTCCATGCTAATGAAGACGCGGAGAAGATCCTGAGTCCCAGGCCCACTCTGTGTAAAGCTGGTCAGAGGGGTGAGCCTGCATGTAGGGTGTGTGTGTTTGTGTTTGTGTGTATGTGTGTGTGTGTGTGGGGGGGGGAGCAATGTCCCTTTGCCGGACACCAGTAGGAACCAGAGAGTAATGGCTCTGCTGACCCTCCACCTTGGCATCTGAGATTGTTTGTGGCCCCTGACTGTAACAGCAAGGCCCATAGGTTGCATGTTATTTCGATGTGCATAGGACTGTGGGAGCCCCCATTGGCCCTTCTAGTGTTTCTCCTCAAAGGTGGACCACCTTTTCCTTTTGAGAAGGTAGTCACTATTTCACAAGAGGGGCTATTACAAGGAGAACCAGGACAAGCTGTTGGGTGATCAGGGTCTCTCTAATGAGACCTTGCTAGAGTAAGAAGCACACTGTTCCCTGGGTATTTGGAGTCTCTGATGGTAGACATGGTCCCTGCATTCCTTAAGTAACACCATTGGACACCTGTTTAATTTTTATCCGATGTGGAAGAAGTGTCATTTTTTGATGGAAGGGATTAGAAGTGATTTAGGTGTTACTATGGCCAATGTACCCAGCACTGTTCTCCCATAAGATTCAGTCAGAGACTCAGCACCACAGGGCATGACCTTTCATATGTCCCAGAACCTCCGTGTCAGGTGCCTCTCTCTTTATCATGTACTATTTCCAGATGTTTAATCTTTCTTCCTAATTGGCATTCTGAAAGGAAATTATTGTGTATCTTTGACCTGAAAGTATGGGTTTGGGAATAAATATTAGTGTGTTTTAATGTATTTGTTTAGCTCTCTTGGTTATTAACTATTGTTGCAAGTAGTCCTTTTGCCTACTCTGGCAGTCTTCATGCTTAGCATGTATATGTCACATGTTATCATGTGGGCACATGGGTAGAGGAGGGTGTTAAATGAGAGTGGTTACTCCTGCAGCACTGGCTCTGGGCCCTGTGGTCCTGACAGAACAAGGCGCAATGAACGAGGACAAGGTGGAACTCCATGAAGGTCAGAGGTCTGCTTCCTGCAGGAAGGATGAGGATAACTGGAATGTGCCCAGGGCTTCCCAAACTTTTCCCAGGAGATGAGGATTCAGTCTACTTGGTCCACAGGTCCAGCTGATGGATTTCTGAACAGGTCAGGGATTAGTACCATTTCACTGTTATCTCACACCAAAGTCATTACTGTGGAAACTGACTTAATGGAGCCCATACAGGTTTAGGCACTGACACTGAAGCCATGGTATCACATAGAATATTGTCACTGCCAAACATATCCAATTTACACCGCTCTACACAATCACAGATGCCTGACCTCCCTTAGCCAAGGTGTCACCACCCTTTGCTCTTCAGAATGTCTGTGCTGTGGTATGAACTACAATGCAAACTTTGTGCCCTAGCTTTGTGGGAGCATCTTGATCCATAGAACTTCCAGTCATTACCTGAGGACAGTGCCATGTCAATCTGGAAAGGACCACTCAGTTCTGACTTGTCTGTTCTCCAAATCCAACTCTATCCAGAAGAATACACCACGCCAACCATCTCTCTGTGCATGAGTCAGATTTTGCCTCCAGAAGTCACATGGCTCAGAGGTAATGATTCTCAGTGGATCATGTAGGGGGCATGGCGAAAAACATTGTGTGTTCCAACTGACATCCTGGCACACTCCTAGGAGAAGACCTGGGATAGGGCTCCTTGCCAAGTCAACTCCCAGAATCTCAAACTCAGAATCCCACTTCCTGTTTTTCTCTCAGTGGCAATCAATCCTACTGAGCTTTCTCTTCATCATGGGTATTGTGACCTTCAACTCTGCGAAGTCACTCTGTCTTCCTTTGATCCCATTTTTTTTCATCCGTTTCTCCTCCTGCAATTGATTTTACTCAACTTCTAATGTCTCCTCAAGCAAGGCGAAGAACTACCTCAGGAGCACTAACCCTCTGCCAAAACTACTTAGAAACAAGCAAAATGGTCCTAAGGGCTCGGTTTGGTCCACCTCATGTGGCAGGTGACAGGAAGGAAGTGGGATACAGAGGTAACAGAGCTCAGATGCATGTAGGAGTTATCGAGGGACAGGTACTGAGCTGGATTGGACTTGAAAGAGTAAGAGAAGCAGACAGAGAAGAGTCTGCCACCTCCCTCTCAGCTGCCTTTTCTGGTGCTCCAGTAGAATCACCTGAGGCCTCCAGAGTGCGCTGCTGTCCTGATTTGGATAGAAAACTTGCTGTCCTTTACCCCTGACCTGTATGAAGTCCTCATTGGTGTTTACCAGGAGATTCCCTTGAGTCTGTGTCTGCCACAAAGGGGTATGCTCTATGTCTGATGCGTCCCAACATTTCAACTTCCCAATATTTCTACTTCCTGAAGTGGCAATAAAGGGCCCTGAGCCTCAGACACTATGCAGGTTGGGACAAGGGGGACATGAGGACTCACTGCAACTGAGAGTGTCAAGGAAAAGGCTAAGAAAGAATGAAAGGGTCCAGATTTGCCCTTGGTTCTTGGATAACTTAGCGATTGGATGTTTTCCTAGACAACCTCAGTCACTGACCTCACCTTCCTCCTAATACCACATGAGGGAAGTCCTCAATTCCTCAGACAAGAACCACGTTGATGACCACAGGAGGTACGACAGGGGCATCCAGTGTTGGCTCTAGGGGCCAGGTCTCAGTGTGTCCTGAGTGAGAAGAAACATGTCAAACTATTCCCATTCTCTCAGGTTGGCTCGCCAGATTGTGTTCTTGGTCTTTTCAGGGTCCTGTGTCCTGTCTGCCTTCAGTGTCTGGAACACCTGGAAAGTAGGTCACCATCTGCTTGCTGGAAGCAGTGATGGCACTGGGTGTTACATTTATGTCTCTGGTACCGTTTATGTATTTGACATGGACCCTACCCCCCTGATTTATGGGGTCAGCGTTGGGCCCTCAGGAATCCCTGAGCACTTCCCTGCCCCCAAGTCTGACAACACGGCCATGCTGACCATGCCTGGGCTGCAGTCGGAGGATGAGGCTGACCACTACTGTTGCTCACATATAAGGAGTGATACTCTTTACACCGTGGTGCCAGCTCATGGGACAGTGGGAACTAAACTGGCCCTCTGCTCACCGCTCCCTTCCTGCTCTGAAGATGCTTCCACAGCTTTCATTCACAATGGGCTGGAGCAACATTGCAGGTGCCTCTCTCACCATGGCACGCAAACCATCTCTCTAGCTTATTCTTTTGGGACAGTGACAGTTTCCTCTTTCCCTGTGTGTCAGAGTCCCAGAATATGCAACTCTTTCCAACTCTTCAACTGCAGTCATGCGGAGAAGAGGGCCTGCATGCATAGGGCCATTTTACCGTTCTCAGGAGCATCTCCACTTTAAGTGCTTTCATCTCTACTGCAGAGCAGAGCGCCAGAGATGGATTTTCTTCTACTGTTGTCCTCCTCAGTTCTGTGTGCCCAGGCTCTCTTGGCAGGATGGCCCTCCTCAGTGGGCGGTCCCTCTCTGGGCCTGCTGCTGAAAGAAGAGCAACTGAGAAAGGGTGACTGTGTTGCCGAGGGACTGAGGAGAGTTAGGTGCTCTCAGTCTTTTGGGATACCTCATTGTGACACCATATCCAAGGAAGCTGACCAGTAAAGGTCTGGAGTTGCAACTCTGTTTTCCGGAGCATGTCCTATCCCTTACAGCAATGGACTCCAAATCTGGAGGCAGTTCTCACAATGCATGACTCCCCATCACCTGTTCCAGAGGTCCTCAAACTATGGCCTGGGGGCCACATGTGTCCCGCCGAAAACATTTATCCGGCCCTCTGGATGTTTTTGCTGCTGCTGTGTGCATAGGAATTTGTTCATAGTTTTTTGTTTGTTTTTTTTTAAACTATAGTCCGGTCCTCCAACGGTCTGAGGGAGAGTGAACTGCCCCCCTTTTAAGAAGTTTGAGGACCCCTGATCCTAGCTTTTCCAAAATGGCTTCCTTTTCCGCACAAGGAAAGAGATACCGGGTGGGTGTGTCCTCCTTTTGTCAAGGCCCCTCAAGGTGTTTGTGATATTTCGATGAGCCAATCCAATTTCTACCTGGCACATATGTATTTCTGCTGTGCATATACAATGACAAGAACTGTTTGGACATCTCAGTCAGCAGGCGTAAGCACCAGAAAACCTGCACTGTGACCAACTCTTCCCAATTTTCCAGAATTTTCCCGGTTTTAGCACTAAAAGTGCCATATTGTAGCAAGGTCCTCATTCTCTGAAGATTAATATTATGGATATCTTGAGTGGGCTACCGAGTTCCCCGATTACACATTATTTCCGGATGTGTCTGTGAGGGTGTTCCTGGATGTGACCGGCATTTCATTGGCTGACTCAGTATAGAAGACACATTGCCCTTCCCGTGAGATTGAGCTCAAACAACCCACTTGAGGGTCTAAGCAGAACAAAAGGCCAGGGAAGAAGGAACTCACATCCACTTTGTCTCAAGGATTGAAGGGGGCATCGCATCTCACATTCTCCTGCCCTCAGACTTGAATTCACATCATCCTCACCCCTCGTTCTCAGGCCTTTGTACTGAAATTGAATGGCAACACCAGCTTTACTGTCTCTCTAGCTTATAGGGCAGCTCATGGGACTTTCCTAACTCTGTAATCAATAACCATGTGAGAGTCAATTCCTCACAACGGCTGGGCATATATCTAGGGTTGGGCAACCATAGATTTACAGTTGTTCATATGGAAAAGAATTCCATGATTAATAAATAATAATACAGGCATAAACTCTGTGTTTCCCATACTCACAGCTGTAAACCTGCCTGTGCCCCATCCGTGTGTTTCTGACTCAGGACAGACTGGGCCCAATGACAGACCTGAGGGAATCAAGCCTGCCTTGGGGTGTCCTTACTTTCCTATTGTAGGAGTTACAGTGCTGAAGGCAGAGGAATCCTAGGACATCCCCCCATTGCTGTGTGCGACAAAGGTAACAAGAACATCGCAGGATGGCTGGGGTTAGCCCAATCCAATTCCTGCCCTTCTCAGGGACCACAGGCAGAGCTGGAGATTGGTAATTCTCCCTCAACCCCTTCTTGATCCCGCTCTGATGGGAGAATCTTACTGGCACTTCCAGAAAAGGAATTATCCTGACAAAATAAACTTTGACATAATCAGTAAACCTTCTTTGTGTCCCACTTAGGAATGGCTCATCACGCAGCTAATGAGACTCTAAACAGCAAAGGATAACAAGGAAAGTACCTTTCCCAACTACAGGCCCTTGCTGACCCCTTGTGGCCTTAGATAGTGAATACCGAGCACCATGATCTGCTCCTACTCCTGTCCTCCCTCCCCAGCTCATGACCAGGGCCCGGGGCCCTCTGATCCACTTCCTGATCCTTTAACTTCCTCCAGAAAGGCTTATTTTGGGCAAAGATGTGTGGCCCATTGTAAAGCCTTTCTTCTTTGAAAGCACTGATACACCTTCGGACAGACACCAGTCCATTTTTGAGAGGTGTTGACAGCAAGCTCTCCTTAATGTTTTCCCCACCTTGGTAGGAACGCCTTGGGACTTAGAGGGGATGGAATCCACCTTCGATGCCCAGAGAAGACCTCTGACAGAGCCTGGAACCCTCGACTCCCCACAGGTCTCTGGGTAAGGAGAATCCCATGGAGCTTGGCCTAGAGGTTAGCTCATGTCAGCTATCCGAGGCCAGTGAACCATGATGATCAGGGTTGCTAACTTCTGGGTCCACTTCCATGGCTTCTGGTTTAGCAGTGATGGCAACTTGAAATCGTCACCTGTCTTCTGTGCTGACAAGGGTAGGTGTCAGAGAAAATTGCAATGAAAGTGACTATTCAAGTCAATGGTATTGAGAACCTATGGAACGGGAGCTATCATCAAGCCCCTGTCCTCCTGAAGTATACCCAGCCCCTGTCCACTGAAAACATATAAGATGTCCCTTTTTTCCATTTTTTTCATGGCAGTTATTTTTTAAAAATATTTATTGTTGAAAGTATTACATATGTCTGTTTCCTTCCCCCCAGCGACACTTCCAGGCCACTCCAGCTCCCTTCCCCAGGCCCTGACCGCCCCCATTGTCTGCTCCTGTGGGTTGTGAATACATTCACACAAGGTCCTTGGTTGGTTATCTCGCAGCCATCACCCACTCACCCTCCCCTGCCTTCCCTGTGAGTTTCCACAGTCTGTCCATGCTTCCATGTCTCTGCCTCCATTTTTAAATCAATTTAGTTTGTTCATGAGATTCCAAATAAGACTGAGATCATGTGATACTTGTCTAGCTCTGGCTGGCTTATTCCCTTAGCATAATGCTCTATAGGTCCACCCATGCTTAGCAAATGAAAGAGTTCTTCCTTTTTTCTGCTGAGTAGTATTCCATTGTGTAAATGTACAGCAGTTTGTTTGTCTTATCCATTCACCTGCTGATAGGGCACTTAGGTGCTTTCCAAATCTTAGCAATTGTAAATTGCGCTGCTATGAATACAGGGGAACATATATTCTTTCTGATGTGTGTTTTGGGTTTCCTAAAATATATTCCTAGAAGTGAGATGGCAGGGTCATATGGGAGTTCCGTTTTCAATTTTTTTATGGACATGCCATTTTGTTTTTCATTATGGCTGCACCAGTCTGCTTGCCCATCATCAGTGTGCTAGGGTTCCCTTTCCTCCACAACCTTGCCAGCACTTGTCATTTATCGATGGTACCCATTCTGACAGGAGTGAGGTGATTCCTCATTGTCCTTTTAATTTGCTCAATGTCCTTTTGGTTTCTGGTACGTTGAAGGCACTTGTTACATATTGACCTTTATACTCTGCCTTCACATGTAGGGTTTTGTAGTAGCTAATCATTAGATTTTCTCATAATTTCTGTTGAGTTCAAAGACCCATTTATTTGACTTATGAAGAATAATTTATGATCCTTCCCTTATTGCTACTTTCTAAGCACAACAAAATGTAGTTTGTGTAGACATTATTCCTCAATTTCCTTTTTCAAGAGATATTCACAGGCTTGCCTTCTGAGTGCTAATGGTTCTGAATAAGACAAACCCCCTATTTTATTGAGCAATGAGTTTTGTGGTAAAGAGAACAGATATTCAAGGAAAAGGAAGTAAGTACCATTATGCACAAGAATGTTGAGAAGGAAAATATGGGTAGTAATTTAGGTGGAATCAGTGGGGGCACTAGAAAACTCTTTTATTCATAAAAAATCAAGGGAACCAAGGGGTATTAGCTTCAGGTTGAATGTTGGGAATGTGGCAGAGGTGCATAGATCTCGAGGAAATATTTTAGACCCAGAATATGTGAATGGCTCTTATGGTTGTCACTTTGTATCAGAGCCCCTGTGTGGCAGAAACCTTATTGGGATTTGTTTACAAAAGTAATACCAAATTTTCTTACTAAAGTTGTTTATGTGGATCAGTTACTATCCCATCAGTTAGGTTTACACAGCCAACTTGACTTTGGGACATCAGGGAATTTAAGCACTTACGATAATGAAAATAATACAGTTTAAAATGTTATATTCATGGACCCATTTAAGTAAAAATAGCTGAGTGATGTAAACATATTATAGATTATGTAAGGATTCTATTTCAAAATAGAAAAGATGAAATCATTTAAAACTGTAAGCAAAGACATGCAATTCAAACGGAGAAGTTTTACTTCTAGCATTTTAACCGGAGAAATAATAAAAATAATACAGACTATAAGTAAAATAACCAATCACTCTGAACGAATGATTCAATACTTTATTTCCAAGCTAGTGCACACTTGGAGACCACCTGTGCACACTTTAAAATAAATAAAACCTGACAATGCAAAAATGAAGAGAGGGCAATGCATGTAATCTCTCATCATAGGGGAGACATGTAAAAATTTGCTTATTTCTAGAGGGCATTTGAGTAACTTTTAATAATCAACATATATGGCCCACACCTTTTCCTCCACCTTAGTGGTTTCCTGAGACCCCACCCCATCTAATTGGCAGCTCCAACCAAGCTGTCTGTAGCAGGTTTTCCGTATGCATGGCCTGGCCTGGCTCAGGCTTCAGACCTCTCTAACACCTATAAAACAAGCAGTAGCTGGCATCAGAAAAAAATGTTAAAAACAACCCAAGATCCAGCACTAGCCGCAATCTGCAATGCTTCATGCTGGGTCTCTCCTGGGCATTTCCAAGCCCAATGCAAATAGCAGGCATCTCCAGACAGCCCCCTAGCTCCTGCAGGGTTTCCCTAGGCAGTGGTTGACTTTGCCCCTCCTGGGAGGCCCCAGGGACAGTGCACCTGCTGCACAGCTTCCAAACCTACCAGGTTACAGCTCTACACACCCACAAGCGACACACTCCCGGGGCAGACTCAGTGAGCACGAAAGCCCCATTGAAGCAAGCCCTGCTCTATAGGAGGGTCTCATGCACAGCACCTCTCCCACTGTGGTTCAGCTGGTCCTCACAGCAAATTGGCTTGCAGGTCAGTTCCACCCAGGGATGCCAATAGCAATCAAGGCTCACCTACAACAACACTGAACACACAGCCCACACAGGCACACCTGGAGGTGCTAGCTCAGGTATCTGGGCAGGCTGAGCCACTAAGCCCTATAGAACAGCAATGACACAAGGACACTCTACCTAGTCAGGAGACACAGAAAATCTACCTAGTACATAGAAAAAAACCAGGGAAGCACCCAAGATGCAGAGACAAAGGAATGAAATGCGAGCAAGCCAACTACTGCATACAGAGTTCAAGACAATGGTGATAAGTTTTCTCAATGATGCTAATGAGTGCTTCAAGGACGTATTGAAACAACAATCTTAGTGGGAACACCAAAGACATTAAAGAACCATGCAGAAGCTGGAAAGCTGTTGCTATCTTTGTGTTGTTGGTAGCAGGGGACTATAATAGTATTGGGCAAAGAGATCACAAGAGGCTGTGGAAGCAGCATCTCCTGCATTTCAGCCTGCCTGTAAAGAGGCAGGGCTACAGAAGAGGAGTCACCAGGCCTTAGAAGGCCTTTGGATGTTGTTCCATTCTTTCAGGGTGTTTTTTGGGAGGAGGAGGGAAGAATGACAAACTTCTGATGAGAAGTCTTGTAATTTGGCCAGAAAATAGGGAACTTGTACACTACAGGACTGCAGGGGCCTGACATGAGCTCCTGACCCTGAGGCTCTCAACTCCCTTGGCTTGGGCATTCACTCACATAGACATGCCGTGGTCAGACAGAAGACAGCTGGCCTTTTCAAGATGGAGGCACTGCTCAACAGAAGCCATGGGGCCTGTCCTGAGAATGTGAATGTTTATATATGTGTGCCTGTGTGGGGGGCGGTGGTGGGCAGGGGTTCCCTCAGACCAGCCTACATCCTCTCCAATCCAGCACCACTGGCTCCTAATTGCTCACCTGCCTGCCTACCTGGTCACCCCTAACTGCCCCCCAAACCCTGTCAGCCTGTTGGACACTCACTGCCCCTGCGTGCCAGATTAATCACTCCTAACTGCCCCTCCTGCTGTCTTGGTCACCACCCACTGCCCCTCCACTAACCTAATCTCCCTTCACTGCACCTGCTGGCCTAATTGCCCCCAATACCCCCTGCCAGCCTGGTTGCCCCAACTGCACCCCGCCTTTCCACACTGGTCACTTCTAACTGTCCCGCTGCTGGACTGGTCGCCTCTTACTGCCACATCCCCCGCTGACCTGGCCGCCCCCAACTGCTCCCCTGCTGGGCTGGTTGGCCCATACTGTCCCCCTTCTCTGCCTGGATTCCCAAACCCCCCATCCCGCCAGCCTATTTTCCCACACAACTTGCTGTTCAGTTGTTTCTTTGTCCCTCACTAAGCCCCAGTTGGCCTGCTCTTCTCACGTAGCCTGCTGTCCAGGCGTTTGGACATTGCTCACTAACCCCCGTGCCAGTCTTGTCTCCCCATGCAGCCTGTGTGTTCAGTCGTTTGGTTGTCCCTCGCTAACACCCTGCCAGTCTGGTCATAGGCAGCCATCTTGTGATGATGTGACAATGAATTTGCATATTACCTCTTTATTATATAGGAGCGTGGCATTGTGATCTGAGAAGGTACTTGATATGACTTCCGTCTCGTTGAATTTGAAGAGAGCTTGCTTGTGTCTCAACTGGTCTATCTTTGAAAATGTCCTATGTACACTTAAGTAGAATATATATTCTGTAGGTTTGGGGTGAAATGTTCTGAAGATGTCGATTAAGTCTGTCTGATCTAGTGAGTTGCTTAGGATTGTTGTTTCTTTCCTGATTTGTTTTTTTGCATAGAGGATTTATCCAGTGGTGTCAATGAGGTATTAAACCCCCTACTATGATTTTATTAATGTTGATCTCTCCCTTGATATATTCCAGTTTTTTGGTTTTTTTATGTATTTGGTGCTTCTGCAATGGATGAATACATGTTTACCAGAGTTACACTGTCTTGTAATCTTGATCCCTTTAGTTATATGATGTGGCCTTCCTTTTCTCTTTTGATGGCCTCCACATTGCGGTTTATTTTGTCAGGTCTAAGTTTTGTTTCCCCAGCTTTCTTTTCATTTCCCTGTTCCTAAAAACCATATTTCCATCTGTCCACTTTCAGTCTGCATGAGTACCGTGTACTGAGGTGGGTTTCTTTAGACAGTATATATATGGGTCATGTTTCCTTCTCATTTCAGCCACTCTATGTCTTTTGAATGGAGCATTTAGTCCATTTATGTTTAAGATAATTATTGATAGGTACTTGTTTTAGCCATTTTTGTTCTTTCTCCTTATGGTCTTTCTTACCCTTCTATTTCTTCTTTTTATGACAGACCCTTTAGCATTTCTTCTTAGTCATAAACTCCCTTAGCCTTTTTCTTTGTTTGTTTGCTTTGTCTGTGAAGCTCCTGAAATCCCCTTCAAATTTAAATGTTAGCCTGGCTGGATAGAGTAATCTTGTATTCAGTTCCTTCCTTTGCACCAATTTTTATACTTCTCCCATTCACTCCTAGCCTGATGTGTTTCTGTTGAGAAATCATTTGATAATCTAATGGGAGGTACTTTGCAGGTAACTCTCTGACTGTGTCTTGCAGCCTTAAGATTCTGTTTGTGCTGTTACCATTGTAACAAAAATGTGTACTCATCTTGTTTGAGACTCTCTGTGCTTATGTGAGTTTTTGCTTCCCCATTTCAGGGAAGTTTTCTGTCATTGATTCTTCTAATAGGATTCCTAATCCTTGTTCTGCTTCTTGTTCTTCTGACACACCTATTATACAGAAATTAATTTCATTCATGATGTAGCAATGCTCCCTTAGGCTCTCCTCCCAGTTTCTAACTTTTCTCCAATTGCTATTCAGATTGTATTGTTCCCTGTTTGTCTCTGCCTGGTCTTCTAAAGCAGCAATTTGGGAGACAGAGAAGCTCCTTGGGGGCAGCACGCTTCCTCTCAGCTCCACTAGGGAGTCTTCAACTGCAGGGCCCCTGAGGATTCAAAGTGCACCCCAGGGCCTTTGTGCCAGGAAGACACGGCGAGAGGGATGGCCCAGGAGGCTTTTAGCTTCACCTCGATGCAGGAAAGTGGTGATACCCAGGACATAAGGGCACAGGAGGTTCAGAGGACAGCTTTGGGGCTGGAGCGGGAGACTTCATGCATGTTGGGGAGGCTGACACTCTGGAGCTGAGGTTGGACACAGGCCAGCAGGCTTGGCTTTATCTTGAGTGCAGGAAGGGGAGGACTGGGTGGTTGCAGAGCAGTGTATGCAGGGAGAGGAGAGTGAGGTGCAGCAGGGAACCCAGAGTGAGGAGCAAGGGGAAGACAAGGAGGGCCTGAGGGAGGAGTTGCAGGCACAGGCTCAGTTTGTCCTGTGGACAGAGGGCCTTCTGCAGGACAGACGCCATGGCAGGCCATGTGGGCAGGGGATGAGGTTTTCCTAGATCTGCAGGTGGGGAGGCAGGAGGAGGTAGTGAGTGAAGAGCTGAGGCTGGAGGCACAGGCCCCAGGTGACCCGCAAGGGAGTGACCACCAGGAGGAGGGGTGGATGGAGGAGCAATTAATTGCAGGGGAACAGTTTGTCCTGCAGGGGGAGGGGAGGGCCACATGAAGGCAGTGGAACAGGTGGAGACACAGTCCTAGGCCAAGGCAATTCCAGAAGAATATCAGCAAGTGCAGCAGGAGCAGGCCCAGTCAGGGCCTGGTGCCAAGTTCACCTGGTCCCCTCTGGAGGTGCTCCAGGCCGTCCAATTAGAGATGGAGCCCGTGACCTAGCAAGCCAGCAGGGCCTTGTCTCGGCTCAGGTGCACGACTGGGCAGAGGCTCAAGCCCTATTTCGAATGGAGAAGCCTCAAGTTCCGGCGCATCCCTGGGTTCTGGCTCACAGCTGTATCCTTGAGGGTAGAGGAGGAGGAACACAAGGAGCATGGGACAGTGCAGGAGACCGGTGTAAGCCGGGATGATTCCCATAGAAAAGAACATTGAGGACAAGCTCGGGGCAGTGCGATCAGTCTGGCCCAGGATCCTGGAGACACCCTCTGTCTTATACAGGCACCATAGAAGCGGTAACTGGGAGTCCAAGGGAAGAGTTCCGAGGCAGAGGCACGCATACACCAGGGGCTGATGCCCGCAGACAGGGCTGTGTTGCACGGGCTCTTCTGGGACTAACTAATGCTGCCCTACAGGCCATCTGTATGTCCAATTCCTTAGTCAGAAGCAGGAATGTGTGATGTGTAACCTGTCAAGCCCTCAGCACAAAACAATCTGGTGGGCATCAGGGTCTGTCAGGAAACAGAGTGGTGCTGTGCCCCTTTCTGCCTTTTATGGAGAAGGAGTGGCCTTAAGGGAAGCAGAGTCCAGGCCAGGCTGCTCTTTCTAGCTGGTCCATGCCCAGCTCCCAGGGTGCAGGCTCTTTGACCCAAAGCAGTTTGTCAACCACCCAGAGTTGTTGGCGATGTCCAGCGTCAAAGATGACATCATGCACGGGCACATGATTGATTTGAAGGTCAGGCCTCCTCTTCCAAGGAGTGGTGGAAGGCAGGTGGGGAAATGGCCTGTCCCTGAAAACAGCTACAGGCAGGAGCCCTGGGCTGCGACTTCAATCCGTGGATCCACTTGCCTTCTTCAGGTGAGGGAAGTCAGGCATCCCTGGGATTGCTGCACCATTAGCCTGTGCTACTGCAGCAACCCCTACTTCTGCAACCATGTGATTGTGAAGGAGTATCTCATCACCCTCACAGGTAGGAGGAAGCTCCCTGCAAGGGCTGCAGCTGGTGGTGGGCAGGGTTGGAAGGCGATTTGCGCAGCTTCACATACCCATCTCCTGCAGGATACAGGGTGTCCCGTGCCACTCCCATTCAGTGGTCCCAGCATTGTGAACCAGAAGCCTCCAGCCACAGGCTCCAGGACAGCAGCGCCAGCTTCTTCTACTGGTTCTCTGACCACAGTGTGGCAGGATCAGGCAGGATTGCTGAGGTGGGATGTCACTGGCCATGCCAACATACAGCTTCTTGTGTCTGCCTGCTGCTTGGGTTTCTATTTGGGTCCGAGTACTCCCCTGACCCAGGTCTGTTTGCCCTACCAGATCATCAACAAAGACCTGTGGTTCAATCCCCTGAAGTACTATGAGAGGATGATGGGCCCAGTGAGCAGACAGGACGGGTGAGGAGGGGCTGCCTGGGCTCTCCCTTGGTGTGCTGCCAGGTTCCTGGGCCATTACTTCTCTCTCACGGGGACACCTGGATGCTGGGAGGGAAACAGCCTGTAACACCAGGTCCCTAGGGTATGTGCCTGAGGCAGGAACTACCAGTCCAACAAGGGCAGTGCAATTCCAGCTCAGGCAGGGGGGCTTAGGCAGGAGGAGGGAGTGTGCATGTCCACTGTCACTCAGAGTCAAAGCAGATTCCTTGAGCCACTCCTCTGAACTCTCCCTCTAGGCTGCTCACAGCACCTTCAGGCCTTGACACCTGCCCCTCAACAGGGGCTGGCATGACATGTTCTTCCTATACTCATTTCCACAGGTGTCTGCGAATCTTCCTCATGCTGAGGCCTAGGCTGCTGTGCTGCCACACCGCATTGCTCTATGGCTGCTCACCACCATCTCCTATTTCCCTAAGGTCTCCTGTTCCTCCTGGGGCCAGTGCGAGAGGCCTGCTCCTTATCAGTATCTTAGGGTGCAAAGTGTGGGCCACAGAGCTGGGGAAATCCTTGTTTTGCAGCCTTGTCAGAGGTTCTTCAATCCTTGTATCCATTTATGTTTCCAAGGAGAATACCTCATTCGTTTACCCTCCCTAACTGGAAAACAGTGCAGCATGCCATGACGAAATAACACACTGCTTCATTTTGTATGCAGTTCACTTCAAAGACTTTTTGCACTTGTGGTCATAGACACCCTGGGAAATTTAGGGCCATGAATATAACTCACCATCCAATGAGATTGCTTTTATGTGTTTGTAGTAAAATCTGACAAGAAATCCCATGTTGCAGAACACTTTCTTCTGAAAATTTTTTGTAATGTTAGTGTTTAAGGTTTTACAAATAGTAATACATATGTCTCTTTCTTTTTTTCTACTGACCTCCCCCCGGCCTCCCCTATCCCTAGTTACTTGTTCTCATCACCCACTCCCAGTGTCTTGCCTCTGTTGGCCTGTTGGTTGTGCTTATATTCTGAATATTTTAACAATAAAATATGTAAAATTTAAACATTTAAGTATATTGTAATTTAAATCAGCACTTATGAAACAACCTTGAATAATTCAAACCTCGCCTCCAATCCTGAAACTTCATAATGGTACCTACAATTCTTGATGCTTCCCCCAACCTACCATTTGCTTTTAGTCATTCTTAAATAACAGAAGCCAAATTCTTTACAATAAAATGTTGTCTGTACCTTATCATTTTTAATTTCAGAGTCTAATTCTTCTGTCACAGGAGCTTCCCCCCTGAATCCCCCAGTGCCCAGTCAGGTGATCTACTCTACTGCATGATTCACTCTCTCTTGTGTACATGGTGTATCCTGTGATCGCCGCCAGCACCACACTCAGGACCTCTTACCGGGGTGTCGCATCGGCTGTTGCAGTAATTGCTGTGCCCCCATCATACCCATCTCCTGTGTGGCTGTAATAATCATCAGAGAGACTGAACTACCATAAGTCAGAGGGGGCCTTCGTGCTGGTGGTGCTCCAAGTGAGCCTCCTGTAAAGTCAGTGACCAAATAACAATACTTGAACCTCTTTATGAATAATTTTATGTCAGTATGACAGGACACTAATAAAGTCTTAACTCTTTTGAAAACCTATGCTTTTATCTGCCTAAGCTAAAAAGGTGTCAATGAGGCTGAGGTAGACAATGGAGCTTACGTTCATTTAAAATACAGCTGAAGAATAATGTTTTAACTTAAATAATTGATTATGAATGAATATGAATGCACATTCTCTGGAAATGGGCTGTAATTCTGACCTTCATGTTATTTCTATGGTTCATGCTGTCGAATGCTCCATCTGATTAAAAATGTTAAATTACCCCCTTGGCTGCTGTGCCTAAGTTGGTGGAGCACCAGCCTTGGCACTGGAGGATCCCGGATTTCATTCCAGGTCAAGGGCATGTTCCTGGCTTGTAGCTAAACAATGGATGTTTCCTTCTCTCCCTCTCCCTCTCCCTCTCCCTCTCCCTCTCCCTCTCCCTCTCCCTCTCCCTCTCCCTCTCCCTCTCCCTCTCCCTCTCCCTCTCCCTCTCCCTCTCCCTCTCCCTCTCCCTTTACCTCTCCCTCACACCTTCCCTTCCATGGTTTTTGTTGAAAAAGGTCAACAATGGAAAAGATCCTCTAATGTGGATTAGCAACAAGACACAAATGCCACTTAAATATAATAAAACCAACATTGAAAAAATTCTCCAGGTGCCTAAAAGTGACTGAAAATCCCAATGCACCAATGTCTAAGGGGAAAAGAGATTGAGAGGCTGCAGGGCCACAACACAGGTGTAGAGTTGGTAGGGCCCTTTAAAGAGGCTAGTGACCCAACTTCCTGCCTGAGGAGGTCCTTATGGTACAGAGCCACAGTTTTAGTTTTCAGAGTGGTGGTGTTGACTTTAATAAAGGGAGATCTGCTCACTGCTTCTGCAATAACACAGAGGCCCCCAGCTTTCCCCTACCTGTCTCCTGTTCCTCTGCTCCTTGCTCATCCCTCCCTCAGGCATGATGTTCATCTTTCATATTCACCTTGCCAGGCCCTTCCCTGCCCCAGACTGAGGGTCAAAATATGTAGCAACAGGAACTGACATTGACCATCTAGCAACACCACCCTGCCTAGAGCTTCAGAGCAATAGCCCCCCTGAGACTGGGAAAACACCATGCCCTGGGATGTCTTGGAGGCTTGGGCCTTTGGCCTCCTCTCACCACCACATGCAGGTGGCTGTGATATTCCTCCTGTGGGCCCTCTGCCTGTGCTTAAGCTTCGCAGGTATTGGGAAGGGGATGCCCTCTGTTCCAGACAGGGATTCTGCCAGGATATGGCAGTTGGTAGGGGATCCTCTGGTGAAAGGCACACCCTCATCTTGTCCATGAGTGCTCTTCCTGTGTGAGGTGGGACGTCTGGGGGTACAAGGTGTATCAAAAGAGATTTTATTCCCTACACCTGGGTGCTGGTGGGATGAGACAGAGAAAGTTATCAGTCATGAGAGCAGAGAGAGAATTTTTATTTATTTTGCTAGCTGTAAGCCGCTCTGCTGACATGAGGGTCTGGTCTTTCCTTGGTTCCTCCCATGCCAGGTGTCTTCTGGTTATCTGGGCTATGCTGTGCTCAGGGCTGCAAGCTTGGTACAAGATATCTGCTAAGCAAAATAAGGTTTTCTCTGCCCTGTTTTATTCTCTTTAACCCTTTCTACAGCCCCTGGGAGGGGAGAAGTAGAAGGTATAAAATGGAGGACTGGGATGCCTGGGTGAAAAGGGAAACTCACAGCACCCACAAAGTGGCCCATGATTATTATTCTTAACAACTGACGAGGGAGACGTAGACAAGGCATGACAGAGGATGGCAGGTGGGTGATGCCTGGTGGTTGGCACCCAGGACAGATAATGAGTAAAGAGATGATGCATGCAAGACAGAGAATGGATTGGTGCTAAGAGATGATATGCACACAAGCGAAGCAGACAGATGCCCTGAGAGAAAAAGACAACAAATGCTGGTCTCCACGCCTTGCAACCTTCCCCGGAGGTCCTCTTTCGCTCCTGCATTTAGCAGGGGACTCTCCACCCTGCTGCCTGTGCAGCCACTCTGGCATAATGATAACATCCAGGATTCTCAGCCTCCCTGCTTCTGGAGCCAGGCCATGCCAGCCACTAGAGGGCCACACCTCTCTGAGTAGCTTTGAGCCATGGCTTCCCACTGCATGTGGACAAAAGGTGAGGGCCTCAGAATGTTGGGGACAGTATAGGAAGTCAAGCCTGAAGAGGAGAATGCAGAGCTGTGCTGTGGCCTGCGGCTGGCGAGATGGGTAATGGACACTCATTCCCTGTTAGGCTGCTTCCTGTCCAAAGGCCCAGGAAGTTCCCCTGTAAACATGGATGAGCATGTAGAGGACTCCTGGGGGAGTGTGTGGAGGCTTGTTTCCAGAAATCGCCCTTTAGTTTCTTCCTAGGTGTGTCTTCTGGAGGCGGGGAAGGAGAGTGGGTGAAAGTCCCAGGCTTTGCCCTTCATGAGGGGCTGGCAGGGAGGGGACAGACTGCATTTCAAGGACTCCTTGTACTGGCCATAGCTGTCTCAGAGTTGATGAGAATGTCTGACAATTTTTATCTTGGCAAGTCCCAAGGCTGTTGATTCTTTGCTTAGTGAGTGAGATAAAGTCCCCTTTCATCCCTTCCCCAAGACAGCAGGCTGGTTTGTTTTGTGGGCAAGACAAAACTGCCCCTCTGTCCATCCTCCTCTCTCACTCACGCCTTGGAAGTTCCAGGGTGATTTTGCTGAATAGTCTCTCATGTGAGAAGAGAGACATTAACCCAGCCATTGCAAACTATGGCCCGCGGGCCGGATACGGCCCGTTCAGCTGTTGTACCCAGCCCACGGAGGCGAAAGAGCGGAGGGTTCTCTTGCTCTCCCCTCCGCTCCTTCACCAGCAGCAGTGTTAACATGGATTAGTTCACACAAACACTCCATCCATGCTTTTGTTCCAGCCCTCTGGTCCAGTTTAAGAACCCATTGTGGCCCTCGAGTCAAAAAGTTTGCCCACCCCTGTATTAAGCACTTGTTCTCAAGTGTCCTTGGTTAGGGAGGATTAAGGACTTCCTACAGGCTGTACAAACTGACCAGGCTTGATTTTCTTGTCTCAGTTTCTCTGTTCCACTTGCCCAGGAATTAATCTACCTCCTTTCAATCATGTTACAGTCCCAGGTAATAAGGAGGAAAAGTAAGACATTGTGAGTTTATTATGGGGTTGGTTCATGGAATGCCATAAGACAGATTAACTGTGGCGTTTATTCCCTACAGATTTTTAGGAAGGTAATGAGGATGCAAAATGCTTTGTCTCTTTTTTTTTTTTTTACCAAGTTTCAGAAGATTGGTACTATACTGTGTCCATTATATTAATCTAAAGACCTAGTGAATGCAACTCAGTGGGCGGTCCCTCAGCCTGGCCAAAGCCCTCTGGCATTTCGGGAGCCCCTGGGAGATGTCTGACAGTGGAAGTGCGCCTAAGG
The DNA here is from genome assembly GCF_963259705.1 of Myotis daubentonii. Lineage (NCBI taxonomy): Eukaryota > Metazoa > Chordata > Mammalia > Chiroptera > Vespertilionidae > Myotis > Myotis daubentonii. The sequence continues at coordinate 13,920,963 of NC_081862.1, read as the reverse complement.
CATCATTCCAATATCATTAGCACTCCCATGGAGACGGGAGAGGATCCAGCCACCACTGCTGTACTCGCCAGTTGTGAGCTTGGTTTTTCACTGAGGTGTGCTCCCTCTATGGGAGCTCACTGACTACCAGGGGGAAGCTCCTGCATTGAGTGTCTGCCCTCTTTTGGTCAGTGTGTGTCATAGTGACTGGTCATTCCACTGTTCTGTCAATTTGCATATTAGCCTTTTATTATATAGGATTAAGAGTCTCTGAGAGAATTTCTCAAAAACTTAGAGAAATTGAAATATCTCTAAGAGGTTAAATTTTAAGTGGCATGTGGCATTTAAAATTCTAAATTCCAGGAGGTTTGATAAAGGAGGTAGCAAGAAACAAGTCCAGAGGCTTTGCTTTTATTACCTTTGAGAATTCTGAAGATGCGACAGATGCTGCCAAAGAAATGAATGAAAAAGTAAGTCTTTTGCCCTAACTGGTTTGGCTCAGTGGGTAGAGCATCAGCCTGCAGCCTGAAAGGTCCCTGGTTCAATTCTGGTCAAGGACTTGTACCTTGGTTGCAGGGACATCCCCAGGTGTGTAGGAGGCAGCTGATCAATGTTTCGAACTTGATAACCCTCTCTCATCCTCTCTGTAAAATAAATCAATAAAACATATTTTAAAAAATAAAAAGTAAGTCTGTAAATAAAATTCTAGCACTGTGGTTCAAGTAATAGTATTTCCAGGTTTCCTTCTTCTTGTCTTTAAAGTTTTATAATGCCATATGAGCCATGATTATTTAGTCATCACTATTTTTTTTTTTTCAAACGTGCTGGACTGTGGGGTTGGAAGGATTTTGAAATGTCCGTTTTGTGTATCAAAATAGTACATTAAGCTTAGTTATTTTAGTATATGAATACAAATGGAATCCTGCTTTAAGCCTTCAAAGCACTTTCTAATTTAGAACAGCCTGCCCACCCCAGACATATAATGTCAGCAGAAATCAGGTCACTGTTGGTAAGAAGCTAATATAATTGATGCAAACATATCCATAGCATTAAAAAAAGGTCTTGAAAATATGGTATGTGTGGTCCCTTTTCCCTCCAGTTGGAACAATTTTTTAAAAAAGTATTTGTATTGATTTCATAGAGCAAGGGAGAGGGAGACAGAAACATGAATGATGAGAGAGAATCACTGATCTGCTTCCATCTCCCTGTCCCCCACTGGGGATTGAGCAAGGGACTTGGGCTTGTTTTTTGACCAGGAATAGGACAGTGACCTCCAGGCTCACAATTGGATGGTCAACCATCACAGAAACACAGCAAGTGGACTAGGTATTTATTTCTTCATGACAGGAACTGATGTGAATTAGGACATTGGGTGTGCCATAACTAAATGACCTTAACTTCCCTAACTAACTTTTCTCTGGTTATTTTTGAATCGTGCCACAAGACTGATTTTTGTAAAATGTATATATCCTGATTTATTTTAAAGTAGTGGATAAGAGTTCCTTTCATTGAGTCTTTAATGTACTAGTGAAGGAAATAGTCTTATTTCTCTTTGATCTTAAATCTACCCAATGTGTGTCCCATATCCTTCAAAGTTGTCGGAGATCGTTGTACAAGTATTCCTTAATATTACCCTGAAATTCACAGCATCCGGGCATCGTTTGGGGTACATATTTTCTTTGGTTCTGTTATATTTTCAGATATTTCCAACATATCATACCATTATTTTAAGCCACGTTCTTTTGGATTTATTAAGAACCACTCTTCCCTGGGGCAAGGTAACATATGCAGATTTCTCTGTCAATAACCACGCTTGTGCTTTGGCTACACTTTTGATCTTATATTTAAGTTAATTTGTGCGTGTACTCGTTATGCCATATATTAAGTTGTTGATCTTCAATGACTTTTAGTACATAACTCACTTATGTGCCTGGCCTTTATTTGGAGAGCCTGTTTTATGATACATTGAAGGGGGTCAGTACATATTGACCCCTTTACTTTACCTTTGTCTTTTAGGGTTTGTCAACAGCCAAGAGTTGGATGTGTCTCATGATTTTTCTTGAGTTCAGAAGTCCATTTATTTGATTTATGAAGAATGGTTGATGTTGTTTCCCTAGTTTCCAAGCAGAAGAAATGTAGTTTGTGTAGATATCATTCCTAAGTGTCTTCTTTCAAGTGGTGTTTTGTAGCCTACACAATGATTTTGAATAAGAAAAATATCCCTACTTATTGGGCACTTCTTTTCTATGGTAAAAATAACAAACATGCAAGGAAATGTAAATAAGTACAATCATGCATAAAAAAATATAAGAGGAAAATATAGGGGGAAATTATTTTTAGAAGTTATATTGGTAGGAGCTAGTGTTTCTATTCATAAAATTAAGGGGAGCAAGGGATGTTTGTTGAATCTCAAATGTCGGGAAGGAGGCCGTGGTGTATAAATCTGTGGAAAACATTTTGGACCCAGAAAGCTCAAGTGATTCCTTCAGGTGGGAACTGTGTCCAGTGGCTGTTTAGTTTGTGTCGCTGCCCATCAGTGTCAGACATCTTGGTGGAATATGTGACTTCAGATTTGTTTACAAAAATAATTCCAGACATCCAAAGGGTTTTATGTGGAGCAATTACAGTGACCTGAGTTATGTTTACATATGCCATGTTGATTTAGCTAAAAGATCAACCATCATGAACTTATTGGGAGACTGAAAAATTTAGGTATGTATGTTAATCAAATTACTATATTTAAAAGGTATATTTCTAGGAACACATTTTTAAAAAAATACTTTATTGTTTAGAGGATGGGTTAGCCTGGCTAGAGGTTCATCAATCTTGTTTATCCTTTCAAAGAACCAGCTCTTGGTTTCATTGATTTTCTGTTTTGTTTTTTTGGTCTCTATGTCATTTATTCCTGCTCTTATCTTTATTATCTCCTTCCTTCTGCTCACTCTGGGGTTTTCTTGTTGCTCTCTTTCTAGTTCCTTGAGATGTAGAGTTAGATGATTTACTACCATTTTTTTCTTGTTTTTTGAGATACGCCTGTAGAGTTATGCACTTCCCTCACAGGAAAGCTTTCATTGTGTCCCATAGGTTTTGGATTGTTGTTCTTTCATGGTTGTTAGTTTCCAGGATGTTTTTAATTTCTTCTTTGATCTCATTGGTAAACCAATCAATATTTAATAACATGCTATTCAGCTTCTAGCGTTAGAGTATTTTGTATGGCTTTTATTGTAGATTATTTCTAATATTATGCCATCGTGATCTGAGAAGATGCTTGGTATAATTTCAATCTTCTTGAATTGTGGGGAGACCTTGTTTGTGACCCAATATGTGGTCTATTTTTGAAAATGTCCCATGAGCACTTAAGAAAGAACATATATTCCATGGCTTTGGTGTGAAATGTTCTGAAGATGTCAATTAAATCCATCTGATCTAGCGAGTCATTTATGATTGCTGTTTCTTTGCTGATAATTGGTCTAGAGTATTTATCCAGCGATGTCAGTGTTGTATTAAGGTCCCGTACTATGATTTTATTGTTGTCGACCTCTCCTTTGATATCTTCTAGGAGCTTTTTTATGTATTTGGGTGATCCTGCATTGGGTGGATAAATGTTTATCAGGGTTATATCCTCTAGTATTGATCCCTTTATTATTATGAAGTGGCCTTCCTTATCTCTTGTTATGGCCTTCAATTTGAGGTCTATTTCGTCCTATATAATCATTGCTACCCCAGCTTTTTATTTTTTTTCATTTCCACTTGCCTGAAAAATATTTTGCCATCCCTTCACTTTCATCCTGTGTGAGTCCGTTCTTCTGAGGAGGGTTTCTTGTAGACAGCAAATATATGGGTCATGTTTTTTTTTTTTTTATCCATTCAGCCACTTGATGTCTTTTGATTGGAGCATTTAGTCCATCTACTTTTAAAGTTATTATTGAAATGTACTTGTTTGTAGCCATTTCTATTTTTTGTGCCTGTTTTCTTTCTTACCTTTTTATTTCCTCTTTTTACACCAGTCCTTTTAGCATTTCTTGCATTGCTGGCTTGGTGATGATAAACTCCCTTAGCCCTTTTTTGTCTGTGAATCTTCTTATTTCCCCTTCAATTTTGATTGATAGCCTTGCTGGATAGAGAATTCTTGGATTCAGTCCTTTGCTTTGCATCACTTTGTAAATTTCCGTCCATTCTTTTCTGGCCTGATGTGTTTCTGTTGAGAAATTATTTGATAATCTAATGGGAGATCCCTTGTATGTAACCTTCAGTCTCTCTCTTTCAGCCTTCAAGATTCTCTCTTTGTCCTGAACATTTGCCATGGTAATTATGATGTGTCTTGGTGTGGGTCTTTTCGAGTTTACCTTGTTTTGGACTCTGGGCTTGTGTGAATTTTTTCTTCCCCACATCTGGGAAGTTTTCTGATATTATTTCTTCCAATAGGTTTTCTAATCCTTGTTCCTCTTTCTGTTGTTCTGGAACCCCTATAATTCGCATGTTGTTTCATGTCATGCTGTCTCATAGCTCCCTTAGGCTCTCCTCCTGTCTTTGAATTTTTTTCAACTATTGCAGTTCAGTTTGGGGGTGTTTCGCTTCCCTGTCTTCTAATTCGCTAATTCGGCCCTCTGCTTCTCCTAATCTACTATAGAAACTTTCAGTGGTGTTTTTTATTGCAGCTATATCACTCTTCATTTCTTCTTGGTTCTTACATAATTTATTGATTTTTTTCATCCATTTCTTTTTGATTCTTACATAAGTTGTTTATTTTTTCTTCTGTTTCTTCTTGATTCTTGCATAACTTGTTGATTTTTCCCTCCATCTGGTTTATGCATTCTAGCACCCTTAATCTGAATTCTCTTTCTGTCAAGCTGCATGCCTCTGTTTCACTTAGCTGCTTTTCTGGGGAGTCCTCCTTTTCTTTCCTTTGGGGGTTTCTTTCTCTACCCATGTTTGATCTCACCTATATATCTAGATGTTGAGTCACTCAGGGGCTGCTCCTTGGGTGGCAGTGGCTCCTCGGGCTGTGGTTGCTCCTCAAGCAGTTGTGATAGCTGCTGTTCCTCAGTTGGCAGCCGCTCCTCTGGTGGGTGTTGTTCACAGCTGTGGTGGCTCCTGTGGCTGGCGGGGGTAGGCTTGACACACAGCTGCCGTTCCTCAGACCAAGGATGTGCTGATCACAAGGCTGCTGTTCCTTGGATGCGGGTGGGCCACACACACAGCTTCTACTCCTTGAACTGGGGCGGACTGCTCACATGGCTGCTGATCCTTGGATGGGGGCTGGCTGCATGCTGCTGTTGTTCCTCTGATGTGGTGGGCTGCTTGTGGGGCTACTGCTCCTAGGGCTTGGATACGTTGATTGCAGGTCTACTGCTCCTCACACAGAGATGGGCTGCTTGCAAGGCTGCTGATCTTTGGACAGGAGGGAGCTGCAGGCGAGGCTGCTCCTCCTCAGACACGGATGCGCCACTCACTGGTCTGCTGCTCGTCAGACAGGTGCAGGCTCTTGTGGCTCTGCTCCTCGGACTGGTGCGTGCTGTGCAGGGCTGCTGCTCCTCAGATGTGGGCAGTATACTCGTGTGACTGCTGCTCCTCGGACCGGGTTGGGCTGCTGCTGCTCCTCGAATGGGGCCGGACCACTCGCAGAACTGCTGCTCTTCAGGTGGGGGTGGGCTTCTCGCACAGCTGCTGTTCCCCAGATTGGGCAGAGTGCTCATGCTGCTGCTGCTGCTTGGACCAGGCCAAGCTGCTTGTGAAGCTGCTGCTCCTCAGACTAGTGCAGGGTGTGCGCAGCTGCTGCTCCTCGAATGGGGGAAGGCTTCGCAGGGGTGCCGCTCCTCAGATATAGGAAGATTGCTCATGCAGTTGCTCCTCCTCAGAGAGGTCAGACTGCTCGCATGGTTGCTGCTCCTCAGACAAGGAAGCAGGCCGCTCACACAGCTGCTGCTCCTTGGACAGGGGTAGGTCACATGAGGCTGCTGCTCTTTGGCTCGAGGCAGGCTGCTCATAGGGCTGATGTGCCCTGGACAAGTGTGTGCCACTCACATTACTGCTGCTCACGTGGTTGAAGAAAGAACGTGAAAAAAGTAGTAAATAAGGGAACAAACAATAAAAAAGGTGAACAAAGAAAAATGCAAAAAAATGCTAACAAAATAATAATAAAAACAATAAAAATGAAAAATTGAAATGTCATTCCTTAGGCTGGCTTCAGATCCCAGTTTTCAGGAATATCTGTGCTTTTAGCTGTTGTTGTTGTTGTTGTTGTCATTGCTGGGACAGAAAGCCCTGCTATAGGCCAGACCCTGATAACTCCCAGGGACTAATCAGATTATTTTAATCCTTCATCTCATGTAGGGTGGCATCTGGATGTGGCTGTTTTCCTTGCCTGGGGCCTGGAGGGAGGAATTAGAGCCTCAGGAGAAAATGGCTGCCCAAGTCCTGGGCTCAGGGGTGACTCAGCATTCAATTAATTTACTGCCACTTCTCCTGGCCCACCTTCTCTTCCCAGCCTCTCCACAGATTCCACTTGTCCACACCTTCACCTGCTCTTCAGCACAGGTGAGTGTCTGTATACAAAATGTCCTATGAACAGGGTTCATTGAAAACAAACAAACAAATGCCGGCCACAGAAACAGGGCAGGCTGAGTCTCTGTAAGCTCCTCTCTTACCGGCACTGCATGGTCTGGTCAGCGCTTCAGGCTGCCCCTTTTAGACTCAGTCCTCTGTAATTATGAAAACCAGATCTCAAATCCCCCTGTACCAAAAGTCCCGCGGATCTCCTTTCCACAGTCAGGGGCTGTGCCTGTCCCAAGAGTCTTGGCTGTGTGCTGCATGGTCTCCTTCTGACCCTCTGGGCTCAGAGGTGTGGCAAACTTTCCTGCCCAGATCCCTGGTTTTTACCTTACCAGAGGAAATCTGCCCTTCCCAGCTGTAAACTGTCTCACCACCTGAGTGTACTTCGCCAATTCTGGGTGGGTGTTACTAGTTTCAGCTGCACACTCCATTTGCTCCAGGACAAGCCCTGGGACAGGTCTGCCTATTCCGCTGCCATCTTGGCTTCTCGAGATTTATTTTTTCAAATATAATTATTGATCCCCTAATTTTTCCCCCCCTTTGCCTGAAAAATATTTCTCTCCTTCCATTTTCAGTCCGTGTGAGTCCCTTATTATGAGGTGGGTTTCTCATAGACTGCATACATATGGGTCTTGTTTTATTATAATTTTAGCCATTTTATATCTTTTCAATGGAGTGTTTAGTCCATTTAGGTTTAAGGTGATTTTGATAGGTACTTATTTGTTGCCACTTTTTTCTTCATGCCTGGGTTTCTTCTGTCTCTTCAATTCCTTCTTTTTACAACAGTCCCTTTAGCATTTCTTGCATTGATGGTTTAGTAGTGAAACACTCCCTTAGATTTTTTTTTTCTGTGAAGACACTGAATTCCTCTACAGTTTTGAATGATAGCCTTGCTGGATAAGTATTCTTGGATGTGGTCCCTTGTTTTGCATCACTTTGTATATTTCTTTTCATTCCCTTCCTGCCTGATGTGTTTCTGTTAAAATTCATTTGATCATCTAACAGGAGAGCCTTTGTAGGTAACTCTCTGTCTCTCTTTTGCAGCCTTTAAGGTTCTGTTTGTGTCGTTATTGTTTGCCATTATAATTACAATGTGTCTTGGTATAGGTCTTATTGGGTTCATCTTGTTTGGAACTTTCTGTGCTTGTGTGACTTATTCTTCCCAAGATGAGGAAGGTTTTGTGATTATTTCTTCTGATAGGTTCCCTAATCCTTGTTCCTCATCTTGTCCTTCTGACCCCATTAATATACACATGTTACTTTTTTCATGTTGTCACCAATTTCCCTTAGGATATCCAACTGCTTTCTATTTCTATTTTTTCTCTCTAATTGCTGTTCAGATTGTGTTGTTCATGGTGTGTTACACTTCCCTGTCTCCTAAATCGCTGATTCAATCCTTTGCTACTTCTAGTCTACTACTGAAACCTTCCATTGTATTTTTTATTGTAGCTATTATCAATTTTTTCATTTTTCCTTGCTTCTTACCTAAGTTGTGGATTTCCCAGGCATCTGGTGTATGAACTTTATGACCCTTATTCTGAATTCCTTTTCGAACATATTGTATGCCTCCATTTAGTTGAGTTTCCCTTCTCGGCAATTCCTCCTTTTCTGTCCTTTGGGGTTTGTTTGTTTGTATCACCATTTTACCTATCATTGCAGAACCCAGGTGCCAGGGTGCGAGTGGCCAACGGCCACAAAGTAGTTCTGCAATTCAATTGTGCACTCCAAGACTCACAGGAGGTAGTGGAGGTGGTAGGGGGCTGAGCCCCGGTGTCCGTGGATCTGCTGTTGCCATAAATGGTCTTTGGCCAGAGTGGCTCTAGGATCTCAGGTGATGTCTGAGGCCCATCTGGGTGGAGGTGAGGCTGGGTTCCTAGTCATAGCAGCTCTCTCCTTCAAGATGGCTTGTTTTCTTAGAACCATATTTAACAAAACAGTGTATAACATAAAAATACTAAAGATTGTGCAAGAAGCCTATTAGAAATAGAATGAAGAAACAAATCAGAACTATGTAAATACAGAGTTGCAGTCATACTGGACATTTTTTCTTTCATTTTAACTACAGAAATAATAAAAGTAAGAAATCTGAGAATTGGTAGAGGAGGAATAAAGTACCTAATCATTTTGAATGAATGATTTTTGTTTTAAAAAATAGTTTATGTAAGACATGTACCCTGGAAAAAATGAAATAGATGTTGTCAAAACAAAAATGGAGTAACAGACACATTCTAAAAAGTAATCCACATTGCCCAGTCAGTATTGCTCAATGGTTGAGCATAGAATTGTGAAGCAAGATGTCTCATCATCTATTCCTGGTCAGGACACATGCCTAGGGTGCTGGCTGGTCCACCAGTATGAGACATTTAAGGAAGCCACTGATCAATATATTTCTCTTTCATCTATGTTTCCATCTCTCTATCCCTCTCACTTTCTCTCCAGAAAACCAAGAATAAGCCTATTAAAAGACAAGAATGGAATGTATGTTTTGTTTTTTTTTCCTGGAATGTGTGACATTTTAGTGCTTATTACTAAAGGTCTTTGGAGAACTTTTATTAACCAACATATATGGTTCTGTGTTGAATATTTCAATGGAATATTGTTAATAATGAAGTGTTTCATAAACTTACCATGAGAAAGGATTCTATCATTTTTGAAGGAAATGCTTTGTTTGGGAGAAGAATTTGAGGTAGACCTTGATTTTAGTTGCAATAATAAGTAGGTTTCAAACAGTTGTTCATTTGTTCAGGTTAAATGTTATGTAGTGTTCATATTATATGTACTGTTTAGTCTGTGGGTGGAACAAACATTTAAAGTAGACTACACCAAGAAACCATCTTTTCAAAGTGGGGGTGGGGAGAGGGCACCACTTCCATCAAGAAAGAGAGGTGATATAAGAAGTCTGAGAATTGAAAGAGGAGGAAGTAAGAGAAGCAAAAGGATATCCCTCAGGTGGAAATAACTTAGGTAATGTTTCAAAATCTAGGGATAGTAGGAGATCTGACTTAGGTAAACACATAATGTAATACGCAAATAAGTTATCCTAGGCTTCTGTACATGAAGCCTATGTGATCATATTAACTCCTATAAATTCAATAAAGAGTGCAGAAACTGTCAGTAACTCAAATGTTTTTAAAAAAATTAAAAAATAAAAGATATGAGCATGAAACCATTATTTATGTGAAAACAGTGACATTCAATGAAGAGATACACCTCAATTTCATTCATATCTTTCAAAGCAATAGAAATGATACCATTCATTAGATTGAGAATGTATACTGATGATCATTATGATTTGTAATTGCTAAAGAGGTATAGCACTTATAATAATGAATGAAATATGTAATGTGTAAAAAAAATTCATAATGACTTACAGGGATAGAATTTAAACCTCAAGCTAAATTCAGTCTATTTTAGCATTACGTTTGCCTCTAGTCACTTCAACAGTTCTCCGAAGAACTCAATTCTATTGATCTTATGTTAGAATGTTACACTTTAGGAACAAGAAGCTATGTAGGTTTAAAGTTAAGATTCATACTTATTGAACTACAATAATTGTTCTGAAAGTACACTTCTTTTGTCTGAAAAAAGGACATCAGTTCACCTTAGAAAATACCCACTGTAATAAAAGTTAGTCTAACTATATAAACTTAAAGGACACACACTTGATTATTTAGAATTGGATTTGAAATACTAGATTTGAGTATAGGAATGTGCAACCCTGTACTGTGTAAAATAAAAATCTCTATTATTATTTTGATAAGAGGATCTTGTACCTATGTTTGCTGTAGAGAACTTTCATTTGGAAACTACATACGGGAGATGTCTATAGTATTCAATAGATAAACCAAGGGGTCTCTGACTCAGGAAAAGGCTAAAAACCAATGATTCACCACGTTTATTGATCTTTCTTTCTTTCTTGTATATAAGAAATATGAAACATGAATGAAAATGTTGATGAGCTATTTTCAGGGAAGTTGTCTTGTAATTTATTTATCTATTTACTTATTTTACTGACTATGAAAGGAAGGTATATTCATTTCAATATATCTTTAGCAGGAAAAGTTGGTTTCATATTAACCAGTTTTCCCAATTTCAAATATTTAGTGTTCATTTGTGATAATTAGGTGTGTGACATTTCACGGGAAATTTCCTAAAATGTTATTGCAGAGTTTGTGCAAGATGAAAGCGGATGTACCTGTATTTCCCACTGAGGTGATACTGAGAAGAGTTTGCCAGTTCATATTTGGCCACATATGAGGATGCTCATAGTTCTTCTTTCACAATACAAATTACAAAATTGGACGTTAAGCCTATTTTCTATTTAAATATGGAAAAAAAATGCTTTCACACAGTGAAGTATTATACAGCTATAAAAATGGATTCTGAAGATGGTGGCGATATAGGCAGACACATCCCAGGTCGTGTCCTGGAGCAAAAGGAGTAAGCAGCTGAAACTAATAACACCCACCCCAAATTTGCGAAATTACTCAGCTGGTGAGATGGTTTGCGGCCTGGAAGGGAAGAACTTCCATAGAAAGGTAAAAAAAAAAACAAAAAAAACAACAACAACAAAACAAAAAAAACAGGGATCAGGGAAGGAAAGTTTGCCACACCTCTGAGCCCAGAGGTTCAAAGGGAGACCACATGGCAGACAGGTGAGTCCCTTGGGACAGGCACAGCCCCTGAATGGGGAAAGGAGATCCGAGGGATTCCTGGCACAGGGGGATTTGACATCTGGGTTCTGTGACCACAAAGGACTGAGTCTAAAGGGGGCAGCCTAAAGAGCTGACCAGAGCATGCAGTGCCAGTCAAAGAAGAGCTTACAGAAACTCAGCCCTCCCCGTTTCCGCGGCCTGCAATTGTTTGTTTGTTTTCACTGAATCCTGTTCATAAGGCATTTCGGATACAGACACTCACCTGTGCTGAAGAGAAGGAGAAGGTGTAGACATGTGGAATCTGGGGAGAGGCTAGGATAGAGGGAGGGCCAGCAGAGGTGGCAGTGAATTGTGTGCTGAAACACCCCTGGACTCAGGATCTGGGCAGTCACTCTTTCTGGATGGTGGGACTCCTCTACCTAGCCCCCAGGTAAGGAGCACAGGCACACCCAGATTCCACCCTGAAGGAGATCAAGGATTAAAATAATCTGATCAGTTCCTGGGAGTTAACAGGGTCTGGCCTATAGAGGGATTTTCAATCCCAGCAATAACACAGAGCAGGGTAATGATTAAAGAACCAGCTCTGGACAGTTGACCTCCCCAAACCAGTTTTAAGTGCAATCGAGAAAATAAACCCTTGCTACTGGAAAGAAAAGCCATATAGCCTCAGAGGCCAACCCCAAAACACTGCCTCCCAGAGGCTGAGCCACAAACTGACTCTTAGCTAAACACAAATTAAGGCAGTCTGGGACACTAATATGGCCTGCTTTAAAATCAGGATTGTGGTTTACAACACAGAGGAACAGTGTATCCCCGGGAAATTCAACACTCTCCTGAATACCTGGCAGGACCAAGGTGAGCCAGACTGATGAGTAGAATAACCAAAGGACCTTCACTACTGCAATTTTTTTTTTCTTTTTCACCTTTTAACTAAGAAACCAATTTTTTTTCTTATTTTTCCAACATCTGCTTTTACAGTTTTAATTACTACATTTTTATTTTTAACCAGTATTATTACTGCTACCATTTTACCATTTTTTAAAGTGCCATTTTAATTTCTCTTTATTTTATTTTGGGATTAGTGTTCTCCATTCTATTTTCATTGTTCCTTTAGCATCAATTTTCCCTACCTCAATTTTACCTTTATGATAAAGCCCTCTCCCTCACTTTTCCCCTTTTGTTGTCCTGTTTCTTTTACCTATTCCTGCTTTATATTTTCCCTATTCCTTCTGTTTACCTCCTGTCAAAATTTCACCCTACTTATATATCCTATTTCCAATCCACTGCTCTAAATCCTTATACATATATCCCTTATCTTTCTTCACTATCCAATGTTTTTCTTCTTTTATCTTTCTATTGTTTTGTTGCTGTTTGCTTGATTGTTGAGTATATTGGGTTTTTTCTGTTGTTTGTTTATTTGTTTTTGTGTGTGTGTCTGTGATTTTCAGGACTGGTTGTGAGGCTTTTTTGCTTTTGCTTTTTTTTCTGCTGGTTTTTCTCCTCCCTACAACCCCCCCACCCCCCCTTCCCCAAATTATTTTTGTGCTTCTGTTTTCCCTTCCCTCTCTTGATATTATTTGTTGTTTCTAGTTTGCATTCATCTCCAGGGAGCTGTTGCAGGAATTTATGGGATTAGTGGTGGTTCTATAGGAATTTTCTCCTCATATATATATCTCATCCCCTCTTCTACTTCATTCTTTCTTTTTGCTCTTTTTTTTCTCTTTCCCCCCCTCCTTTTCCCAATTTCATTTTTGCACTCCTTTATTTTTCTATTTTTCTTTTCTTTTCTTTTTTCTCTTTATCGTTTTCTTTCTTCCTTATCCCCTAATTCTCTTAATTTGAGTGCTCACTTTTATTTGGGGTTATTACTATCATGAATATATTTGTGTTCAGTGCCTGGTATGTGGTGGTGCCTTGTTGTGTTGTATTTTCTCGTTTAAATCAACGCAGTAGATCCAAAGAACAGCAGCCTGCTGAGCACCACACCCTCTGTCTGAGGAACAGCAGCTGTATGTGAAGCCTCCCCCCACCAGCCAGAAGAGCCACCACAGCTCTGAACAGCACCCACCAGAGGAGCTGCTGCCAACTGAGGAGAAGCTGCTACTGCAACCGCCCAAAGAGCAACAACAACACAAGGAGCCACTGCCATTCAGGGAGCAGCCATTGAACGACTCAATGTCTAGATATGACAGTGAGGTCAAACATGGGTAGACGAAGAAACCCCCAAAGGAAAGAAAAGGAGGACTCCCCAGAAAATTAGCTAAGTGATACAGGGGCATGCAACAGGACAGAAAAAGAATTCAGAATAAGGGTCCTAGAGTGCATAAACCAGATGCAGAAAAAAATCAACAACTTATGCAAGAAGCAAGAAGAAACAGATGAAAAAATCAATAACATATGCAAAACGCTAGAAGAGACAGATGAAAATATCAATAAATTATGTAAGACCCAAGATGAAATGAAGAGCAATATAGCTGCAATAAAAAACCACCATTGAAAGTATCAAGTGGAGGACCGAATTAGGGAATTATAAGACAAGGAAGCATAACACGCCCAAACTGAACTGCAATTGCAGAAAAAAATTAAAAGACAGGATGAGAGCCTAAGGGAGATTTGGGACAACATGAAACGAAACAACATGCAAATAATAGGGGTTCCAGAACAAGAGAAAGAGGAACAAGGGTTAGAAAACCTATTGGAAGGAATAATATCAGAAAACTTCCCTGTGGTGGGGAAGAAAAAATCACACAAGCACAGAGATTCACAAACAAGGTGAATCCGAAAAGACCCACACCAACACACATCATAATTACCATGGCAAATGTTCAGGACCAAGAGATAATCTTACAGGCTGCAAGCAAGAGATGGAAAGTTACATACAAGGGATCTCCCATTAGATTATCAAATGATTTCTCAACAGAAACACATCAGGCCAGAAAAGAATGGACAGAAATTTAAAAAGTGATGCAAAGCAAAGGACTGAATCAAAGAACACTCTATCCAGCAAGGCTATCAATCAAAATTGAAGGGGAAATAAGAAGCTTCAGAGACAAAAAAAAAATAAAATAAAAGGCAAAGGGAGTTTATCAGCACCAAGCCACCAATGCTAGAAATGTTAAAGGGACTGGTGTAAAAAGAAGAAATAAAAAGCTCAGAAAGAAAACACCACACACAAAAATAGAAATGGCTACAAACAAGCACCTTTCAATAATAACTTTAAATGTAAACAGACTAAATGCTCGAACCAAAAGACATTGAGTGCCTGAATGGATAAAAAAAAAAAAAAAATGACCAAACATCTGCTGTCTACAAGAGACCCACCTCAGATGAGGGGACTCACACAGACTGAAAGTGAAGGGATGGAAAAATATCTTTCAGGCAAATGGAAAGGAAAAGAAAGCTGGGGTAGCAATATTTATATCGGGCAAAATAGACCTCAAAGTGAAGGCCATAACAAGAGATAAGGAAGGCCACTTCATAATACTAAAGGGATCAATACAACTAGAAAATACTACCCTGGTAAACATATATGCACCCAATGCAGGAGCACCCAAATATATAAAAAAACTCCTGGAAGATATCAAAGGAGAGATCGACAACAATATAATCATAGTAGGGGACTTTAATACCCCACTGACATCACTTGATAAGTCGTCTAGACAAACAATCAGCAGAGAAATAGCAATCCTAAATGACTCACTAGAACAGATGTACTTAATTGACATCTTCAGAACACTTCACAGCAAAGTTGTGGAATATACATTTTACTCAAGTACTCATGGGACGGATTCAAACATAGACCACATATTGGGTCAAAAGAAAAGTCTCCCCAAATTCAAGAAGATTGAAATCATAAAAAGCATCTTTTCAGACCACGATGGCATAATATTAGAAATAAACTACAATAAAAACAACTCAAAATACTCAAACACTGGAAGCTGAATAGCATTTTATTAAATAGTGATTTGGTGAACAATGAGATCAACGAAGAAATTAAAACCATTCTGGAAACTAATGACAATGAAAACACAACAATCCAAATCCTATGAGACACAATGAAAGCAGTCATGAGAGGGAAGTTTATAGCTCTACAGGCCTATCTCAAGAAACAAGAAAAAATGGTAGTAAATCATCTAAATCTACTATTCAAAAAATTAGAATGAGAGCAACAAGAAAACCCCAGAGTGAGCAGAAGGGAGGAGATAATAAAGATTACAGCAGAAATAAATGACATAGATTCCAAAAAAAAAAACTATACAGAAAATCAATGAAACCAAGAGCTGGTTCTTTGAAAGGATAAACAAGATTGATGAACCTATAGCCAGACTCACCAAGAAGCAAAGAGAGAGGGCCCAAATAAACAAAATCAAAAACGATAGAGGCGAAGTAACAACAGACCCCACAGAAATACGAATGATTGTTAATGTTTTGCCCAGATTTCAAGATCCTCCAAGACAGACCAACAGGGAGCTGAGTCCGATGCAAAAGCAAAGAGTCCTTTTATTCAAGCCTGGGCTTGGTCCCCCTCCACCTCCATTACTGAATGCGAGAGAGAGCCACGAGTCCCAAGGGAACAAAGAATTTATAGGGCTTGGGGTAGGGGGTGGGTGCACACTCTGACCACTGATTTGGCCGATTCTGGTTGGTTGAGTGAGTGCCAGGGTCTAGTGACGCAAGGGCAGGGTGCAGCTAGGGTCTGGTTACACAAAGACAGGGGGGTGGCTAACATACTCTTTGCCCTGGGCTAGTTTCCCCCGCTTTCCCATTGGCTGAGATAAGGGCAGGCTGAGTAACTGATATATTCTGTGGCTTTTTCAGGGAGAGGAGTTAGAGACACAGCTATCAGTTCCGTTCTGTCCCTTCATTCCCCCCTTGTCTTGGAACTTCCGGCTCAATCATGAGACAGACTGAACTATCAACTGAATTACATTTATATACTTCTTGACCAATTGGACTAGTCTGTTAATAATGCAAGGGCTGGAAGTCAACAGCATCAGGAGGATTATAAGTGGTTTGCAGAGGTCCGCTGTCTTCTTGAGGGTGTGTCTGGTTAGAGGTCACCTTCCACTCAGGCTCCCTGCTGTCCTGGGCACAGAAGGAGCTGGGCTGATGACCTGGCAGAGACAAACTATTACAAATGGTTTGGTGGAAGGGAAAGAAGCTTTAACAACTTCTATTTAAATAGGATTTTTCTTCTTAAAATTCCTCTATGGCTATCAAAAAGCCAAATCAAGACTAATTTATCTACTGTATTCAATTTGGCCTGATGTTTGCATAAACACAACAAGAATGGTAACTGATTATCTTTGCTGGAATTTCATGATTGAATCTTAATGTGCCCCATAGGGCCAGGAAGCCAAGCCATCCAGCTGCCATCAGGCCTGCCTGCAGTATTTGCTGCATTAGGTGAATTCCTCACCTGTAGCAACTCCACCTGAGCCCACGCTCTAGGCTTTAAGGCCCATCTCAGTAGCCCTCCTACTCGTTGCGGCCCAGAGTGTGTGTGGGTTCCACAGGGATGCAGAGGCGCCCTTATTGCTTCCCTTCTACTCTTACCAACCGCTAGTGATGGTAGGGCATGGGCCTGACACTCCAGCGCCACCCATCTTCAGGGCTTCCAAGTAGGATACCAGGCTTTCTCTCTGGCACTCTTATTGGCTTCAAGTCTTCAGAGTTCAGACAGGTTTCTTTAAAACATGATACTCCAGTCAAAGTTTCCGGTTAATAAAATCACTATTGAAAACCAGTCTTATTGATTTCATGCAAAGACATGTATTGCCATGACTTTTTTTAGCATTGCCAAATTTCAGAGGAATTATATAAGGAGAAAAACATGCTGATCTGCTCTAAGATCTTCTGATTTTTCTCGTTAGTCCTCTTTCATGGACTCTTCAGAGTTATAACAAAACAGTAACTGCTGGATTTCTTTTATCAGTAACATTTTTTAAGAATAAACGTCAAAAATGCAAGACATAAGTTTTTTATCATTTGAATTCAGTAAGCTTCAAGGTCCCAAGTTCCCAGTGGTTCTGGAAAACCACACCTGAGGCTGGCAAGCAGGTTTGGCCCAGCCCTTGACTTTAAAACGACCATAATGCTTAAAGGAGTAGTTTGAGTCTGTCCCTTAGCGTCCGTCCAGTTAGTCCACAAAATCAAACAAAAGCACACAGACACCAAACAAACAAAGACACCTAAGAACAGCCTTCCGACCCCACGGAAGAAAAACTGAAAAAAGCCAGATGGGGGCTTTTACACCCCGCCAGATGGAGGTTCAAGGTGTCCCTTGACTCCTCCTGCCCAAGATCCACCTGTGCGTCCACTTAGATCTTATCAGGGCCAGATTGCAGAAGCGAGCTCGCATAGGACAGAACAGAAAACACACAGACACTTACCGCGGTCAGTCAGACTCTCCGGATCGGTGTCCCTCGTGAGTCTTGGGGGTTCGGGACGAGCCCCCAAATGTTATGCCCAGATTTCAAGATCCCCCAAGACAGACCAACAGGGAGCCGAGTCCAGTGCAAAAGCAAAGAGTCCTTTTATTCAAGCCCGGGCTTGGTCCCCCTCTGCCTCCATTACTGAATGCGAGAGAGAGCCACGAGTCCCAAGGGAACAAAGAATTTATAGGGCTTGGGGTAGGGGGTGGGTGCACACTCTGACCACTGATTTGGCCGATTCTGGTTGGTTGAGTGAGGGCCAGGGTCTAGTGACACAAGGGCAGGGTGCAGCTAGGGTCTGGTTACACAAAGACAGGGGGGTGGCTAGCATACTCTTGGCCTTGGGCTAGTTTTCCCCGCTTTCCCATTGGCTGAGATAAGGGCAGGCTGAGTAACTGATACATTCTGTGGCTTTTTCAGGGAGAGGAGTTAGAGACACAGCTATCAGTTCCATTCTGTCCCTTCAGTAAAAAAATACTATGGACAGCTCTACTTCAACAAACTGGATTACCTGGAGGAAATGGACAAATTCCTAGAAAAATACATCATTCCAAAACTCAATCAGGAAGAATCTAAAAATCTCAATAGGACAATAACTATGGAAGAAATTGAAGCAGTCATCAAACAGCTTCCAGCAAACAAAAGCCAAGGACCAGATGCCTTCACAGGGGAGTTTTACCAAACATTCAAGGAACAACTAAAACCTATCCTCCTCAGACTACTACAAAATATCCAAGAGGAAGGAACACTTCCAAGCTCATTCTATGAAGCCAGCATCATCCAAATAACAAAACCAAGTACAGACAACACAATGAAAGAGAATTACAGGCCAATATCCTTCATAAACATTGGTGCCAAAATGCTCAAGAAAATCTTAGCAAATCAGATCCAGCAGTACATCAGAAAGATCCTACCACATGAACAAGTAGGATTTATCCCAGGGATGCAAGGATGGTACAATATCCGCAAATCAATAAGCATGATATATCACATAAACAAATTGAAAGAAAAAAGAAAAAGGTCATATCAATTGATGCAGAAAAAGCATTTGACAAAATCCAACACCCATTTTTGATAAAAACTCTCAGCAAGGTGGGAGTAGAATGATCATACCTCAACATAATAAAAGCCATTTATGACAGGCCCACAGCCAACATCATACTCAATGGACAAAAACTTACACTATTTCCTCTAAGAACAGGAACAAGACAGGGATGCCCACTCTCACCACTCCTGTTCAACATAGTACTGGAAGTGTTAGCCATTGCAATTCGGCAAGAAGAAGAAATAAAAGGCATCCAAATTGGAAAAGAGGAAGTAAAACTGTCCTTATTTGCAGACGACATGATATTATACATACAAAACCCTAGAGATTGCATCAAAAAGCTACTAGACTTAATAAATGGATTTGGCAATGTAGCAGGATACAAAATTAACCCCAAGAAATCTGAGGCATTTCTATACACCAATAGTGAACTTTCAGAAAGAGAGATTATAAAAACAATCCCATTTACCATTGCACCGAAAAAACTAAGCTACCTAGGAATAAACTTAACTAAAGAGGTAAAAGACCTCGACTCAGAAAACTACAGGACGTTGAAAAAAGACATAGAGGAAGACATAAACAGATGGAAGAACATACCGTGTTCATGGATTGGTAGAATCAACATCATTAAAATGTCCATACTACCCAAAGCAATCTATAAATTCAACGCACTTCCCATTAAAGTACCAACAGCATACTTCAGAGATCTAGAACGAACTTTCCAAAAATTCATCTGGAATAAAAAAAGACCCCGAATAGCTGCAGCAATCCTGAAAAAGAACAAAGTAGGTGGGATCTCAATACCAGATATCAAGTTGTATTACAAAGCCACTGTTCTCAAAACTGCCTGGTACTGGCACAAGAATAGGCATATAGATCAATGGAATAGAATAGAGAGCCCAGAAATCGGCCCGAACCAATATGCTCAATTAATATTCGACAAAGGAGGCAAGAACATACAATGGAGCCAAGATAGTCTCTTCAATAAATGGTGTTGGGAAAATTGGACAGATATATGCAAGAAAATGAAACTAGACCACCAACTTACACCATACACAAAAATAAACTCAAAATGGATAAAGGACTTAAATGTACGACAGGAAACCATAAAAATTCTAGAAGAATCCAAAGGCAAGAAAATCTCAGACATATGCCGAAGCAATTTATTCACTGATACAGCTCCTAGGGCAATTGAAACTAAAGAAAAAATGAACAAATGGGACTACATCAAAATAAAAAGCTTCTGCACAGCAAAAGAAACCATCAACAAAACAACGAGAAAACCCACTGTGTGGGAAAACGTATTTGCCAATGACATATCTGATAAGGGGCTAATCTCCAAAATTTATAGGGAACTCATACAACTTAACAAAAGAAAGATAAACAATCCAATCAAAAAATGGGCAAAGGACCTAAATAGACACCTTTCAAAAGAGGACATTCAGAAAGCCAAGAGACATATGAAAACATGCTCAAAGTCACTAATCATCCGAGAGATGCAAATCAAAACAGCAATGAGGTACCATCTCACACCTGTCAGACTGGCTATCATCAACAAATCAACAAACGACAAGTGCTGGAGAGGATGTGGAGAAAAAGGAACACTTGTGCACTGCTGGTGGGAATGCAGACTGGTGCAGCCACTATGGAAGACAGTATGGAGTTTCCTTAAAAAACTGAAAATGGAACTCCCATTTGACCCTGTGATCCCACTTCTAGGAATATAACATAACCCAAGAAACCAGAAACACCAATCAGAAAGGATATATGCACCCCTATGTTCATAGCAGCACAATTCACCATAGCTAAGATCTGGAAACAGCCTAAGTGCCCATCAGTAGATGAATGGATTAGAAAACTGTGGTACATCTACACGATGGAATACTATGCTGCTGTAAAAAGGAAGGAACTCTTAACATTTGCAATGGCATGGATGGAACTGGAGAGCATTATGCTAAGTGAAATAAGCCAGTCAATAAAGGAAAAGTACCACATGATCTCACTCATTCGTGGACAATAGAGACCATTATAAACTTTTGAACAATAATAGATACAGAGGCAGAGCTGCCTCAAACAGATTGTCGAGCTGCAGCGGGAAGGCCGGGGAGGGTTGGGGGGCAGGAGGTAGGGGGGTAAGAGATCAACGAAAGGACTTGTATGCGTGCATATAAGCATAACCAATGGACATAAGACACTGGGTGATAGGGGAGGCTAGGGGACTGTCTAGGGCGGGGGGATAAAATGGATACATATGTAATACCCTTTGTAATACTTTAAGCAATAAAAAAAAATAAAAAAATAAAGCATAGTGATTAATCATAAAAAAAAAAGAAAACTACAGGACTTTGAAAAAAGAGATAGAGGAAGACATAAACAGATGGAGGAACATACCGTGTTCATGGATTGGTAGAATCAAAATCATTAAAATGTCCATACTACCCAAAGCAATCGATAAATTCAACGCACTTCCCATGAAAATACCAATGGCATACTTCACAGATCTAGAACGAACTCTCCAAAAATTCATCTGGAATAAAAAAAGTACAAGATTACCTGCAGCAATCCTGAGAAAGAACAAAGTAGGTGGGATCTCAATTCCAGATATCAAGCTGTATTACAAAGCCACTGTTCTCAAAACTGCCTTGAACTGGCACGAGAACAGGCATATAGGTCAATGGAATAGAACAGAGAGCCGAGAAATCAGCCCGAACCAATAGGCTCAATTAATATTTGACAAAGGAGGCAAGAACATACAATGCAGTCAAGATAGTCTCTTCAATAAATGGTGTTGGGAAAATTGGACAGATATATGCAAGAAAATGAAACTAGACCACCAACTTACACCATACACGAGAATAAACTCAAAATGGATAAAGGACTTAAATGTCCGATGGGAAACCATAAAAATGCTAGAAGAATCCAAAGGCAATAAAATCTCAGACATATGCCAAAGCAAATTTTTCACCAATACAGCACCCAGGGCACTTGAATCTAAAGAGAAAATGAACAAATGGGACTACATCAAAATCAAAAGTTTGTGCACAGCAAAAGAAACCATCAACAAAACAACAAGAAAACCCAGTGTGTGGGAAAACATATTTACCACCATCATATCTGGTAAGGGCCTAATCTCCAAAATTTATAGGGAACTCATACAACTTAACAAAAGGAAGATAAACAATCCAATCAAAAAATGGGCAAAGCATCTAAATCGACACCTTTCCAAAGAAGACATTCAGAAAAACAAGAGACATTTGAAAACATGCTGAAAGTCACTAATCCTATGAGAAATGCAAATCAAAACAACAATGAGGTATCATCTCACACCTGTCAGGCTGGCTATCATCAACAAATCCACAAAGACAACTGCTTGAGAGGATGTGGAGAAAAAGGAACAATGGTGCACTGCTCGTGGGAATGCAGACTGGTGCAGCTACTATGGAAGACACTATGGACTTTCCTCAAAAAACTAAAAATGGAACTCCCATTTGACCCTGTGATCCCACTTCTAGGAATATAACCCATGAAACCAGAAACACCAAGCAGAAAGGACATATGCAGCCCTATGTTCATAGCAGCACAATTCACCATAGCTAAGATCTGGAAACAGCCTAAGTGCCCATCAGTAGGTGAATGGATTAGAAAACCCCGGTACATCTACATGATGGAATACTATGCTGCTGTAAAAAAGAAGGAACACTTAGCATTTGCAACGGCATGGATGGAACTGGAGAGCATTATGCTAAGTGAAATAAGACAGTCAATGAAGGAAAAATACCACATGATCTCACTCATATATGGATAATAAAGACCATTATAAACTGATGAACTATAACAGATAGAGAGGCAGAGCTGCCCCAAACAGATTGTCAACCTGTAGCGGGAAGGCCGAGGATGGTTGGGGGGCAGGAGGGAAGGGGGTAAGAGATCAACCGAAGGACTTGTATGCATGCATATAAGCATAACCAATGGACATAAGATACTGGGGGATACGGGAGGCCAGGGTATTGTCAAGGGCAGGGTGGGGGGGAAAGGACACATATGTAATACCCATTGTAATACTTTAAGCAATAAAATTTAAAAAAAAGAAAAAAAAAGAGAACCATCAATGGTGAGAGAGAATCCTTGATTGGCTGCTTCCTACAAGGCACCTACTGGACAAAGAGCCCACAATGGGGACATGTCCCAGCCTGGGAATTGAACTGACCTCCTGGTTCACAGGTCGAAACTCATCCACTGAGACAAGCAGTCCAGGCTTTGGCTCTTCTTTATTCAGAGTCTTCCCTTTGGAATCCGTGTGCTCCAGCTGCCCTGTATCCAGCCTGCCTTACTGCTGTGCAGTTTGGGGGACTCTGGGGTACATTCTAGTACTAAGGAACCTACTATGTGTGCCTTC
The DNA here is from genome assembly GCF_963259705.1 of Myotis daubentonii. Classification (NCBI taxonomy): domain Eukaryota; kingdom Metazoa; phylum Chordata; class Mammalia; order Chiroptera; family Vespertilionidae; genus Myotis; species Myotis daubentonii. The sequence continues at coordinate 13,897,902 of NC_081862.1, read as the reverse complement.
CTCTCCCTGCTTGCTTTCTGATATCCTAGAGACCCTGCCCATAGGGCCTTCATGTATAAGATGCTTGTGCACCAGCAGTCACCTCCTACCCATGCCCCTTCTGTGCCCATCTTCACAGATGCAATCACTGTCTAAGCTTTATAAGCCTCATTGCCTTGATACTATGCTTTTCTGAATATTTTGATGGAAAAGTCCAGATTCCAATATTTTGCTTTAATTCTCAGTTGTGGTCTACAGAACAAATAAAGCGTCAAGTGCAGGACACTCTGTTTTAGAGGCAACATACAGCAATGAGTTTCCTTTTGTTTTGTCTTAATATGGTGGGTTTTTAAAATTGATTCTTTAGAGAGAGGTAAATGGAGTGAGACAGACACAGAAGCATGCATTCATGTGAGAGAGAAACAATATTGGATGCCTGGGGACTGAACCAGAAACCTGGACATGTGCCCTGGCCAGAAATCAAATGGGGTAACTTTCTGGTGCACAGGACAATGCCCAGAAACACTGGCCAGGGTGCACTGACTTCTATTTTCTTCCTTATCTTGCATCTGGTGGTTAATAAATACTATCAATGCTAATAACAGTGGGCAATTCCAGAGGAGGACATGCAGACAAGAGCTTTACATAAGTTGGCCCCACAGGTGAATCTCCACACAAGGTAATGGGCACGAGCTCTATGTGTGGAGGAATTAACACCCAGACCACAAGATGTTTTGCCTTTGGCCTTCCTCCCTCAGAACCTGCAAATTTTTATGCTTTTCCTCAAATTATAGAGGTTCTGAATCATATTATGGACACTATTTCCTGTGAAGGCGGGGATGGGAAGACAAGGTGCATGTCAGACAGAGGGACAGGGAGAGGGAGATGGAATAGGAGAGAGAGAGGAAGAGAAAGAGAGCGTTTGCTGTAAGAGATATACATTTTCTGACCCTTGTTCTCTTATCCTCTTTTTTGGGGGGGTGGGGAGCTCACCGACTGTTACTGAGACTTCAGCATTTTCTCTTCCCACTCGAAGAAGCAGAGTGTGCCTGGCCAGTGTGGCTCAGTAGGCCTATGAACCAAGAGGACATAGTTCAATTCTCAGTTGGAGCAGGAGCTGGAGTTTATGCCTGGATCCCCAGGTGGATGTGCAGGAGAAAGCCAACCAATGATTTTGTCTCATTATTGATGTTTTATCCATCTCTCCCTCTCCCTTCCTCTCTGATATCAATAGGAAATGTACTAAGAAACGGAAAAATGAGCTCATAGGATGATGGACCCAAGCTAGAAGATTGGAAGGTAGAAGAAAAGAAAGGAATGGCAATAAAAAGAGAACGAAGGGCCAGGTGCTGTATGTGACAAGCTAGGAAGTTGCTGACACCCAGCAGAGAGCAGCAAGCACATGAGTGGCTGGCACTGAATGAGAGGCAGTAGAAGGAGAAAAAGCAGGACTGACTTCCTCACAATTAGGGAGACATACAGGCAAATGGAGCCCTGCCCCTGGGCCTGGATGTGTGGGCTTCTCCCTAGGTGCTCCTCTGGCAGGCCACTCAGTGAGCAAACTGAGACAGCCTACGGCCAGAATGCAGTGGCAGGTGGGCAGGGAGCCTATTCCTTCCTGGCCAGCTAACTGTCCACTGACTGTGGGATCCAACAGCACACTAGGACATCTCCCCTTCACTTGGTTGTATTGACCCTCAGGGTGGCCCTCCATACCCCCATCTCCCCGGGGTGACCTTCACCTGTGTCCACTTAAGTGCTCTCCGGGAACTGGCTTGGGGTTGTCCACTCTTCAGACGCGGGGCCTGTCACTGGCTCAGAGTTGCTTTACCACCTCCTTGATTAATGGGAAGGAGGATCATGAGGGGAAAGTATTCCAACATTAGACCATCCTCTACCAAAGGATGTCCTATACTTAGGACAGGACACAGAACAAAGCAGAGGTTTATTCCAGCTCAGTATTTTGCTGAAAAGAATGTAAATGTGTTTACAGGAACTTGAATTCAAGAAGGGGCTGGATCCAGGGGAATGACAGGCATGGACTTGTGAGGCCAGGGCTCTGGCTCCCTGGCAGGCTGATGTCCCTTTCAGTACTGGGGGCCTGACTTGTGCACAGGGAAGCCCTACCATGGAGCAGACACAGGCCAGAGATGGAGGCTCCCAGTGGGGAGGAGTGTTTGAGTCCAGGGACTGGACTAGTTACCCGTGATGGCCCCAGAGTAGTTGTACCTCGGTGGTGCTCACTGGAAGCCACTTGTTCCAGTCCCTGTGGACGCAACAAGTGTGCGCTGACCCACTGAACAGTCACAGAGGTGAGTAGGTACCAGTGCACCAGAAAGAACCCACCAAACCAAAAAGGATAAATGGTGATGTGATCTCCTGGAATCAACCTCAACCAGCCTAATGTCTGCGCATCACAAGGCTCATGCCTTCTTACTTGGCCAGTAACTGCAGGTGGGAGAGTTGGGCTAACATGTCATTGAGGACATCAGTCTGTTAACATCCAGTTCTCTTTATTACTGACATTTATTCACAACCATTCAAGAAATGTAATTCCCGCATCTACCACCCAAGCCTCAATCCCTCCCCCTGAGAGATTCAGGTGCATATTTCTAACTCCTTAGGACAAATCTCCCCAAAGAAACCATCCAGTCCCCTGTGAGCATTTCCCCCCAACCCTGAGTAGCTGTCTGAAACTGGCTGCTGTGTTCCTGAACGGTACACTTATGTCTGGGCTTCAGTGCCCAAGTGCCCAGAGTAAAGCCTATGAGATGTGCACCCAGCTAGACACTCAAGCAACAGGATCACAGAATGGGAGTTGGGTCATGGAAGGTTCTACAGCCACAGTGAGGACAGGGGTAAGCACAGAGCCAGACCATGCCGGGCCGACCCAACTCCTGCAGCATATGCTTTAGCACAGCATGCATCTGGGCAAGTCGGGCCAGGTTGATGTTGCTGCTAGTTTCCTCATAACTCTCCACGGGCGCCGCATAAATCACGCAACTCAGCTTGCTCAGCCCGACAACGTGGCGAAGCAGGTCCTCCAGGACGGTCATGGAGATGGGGTTTTCACAGAAACTTAGGGTTGTGAGCTGGGAGCAGTGGCTCAGGGCTGGCAGGATGTCCAGGAACTGGTGGTCCATGATCCCACACTCATCCATGTCCAGGTCCTGGAGAGTGGGGGAGGCTCTCTCTAAAAGAAATTGGAGTGACCGAGAACTGATAATGGTCAGGTTGAGCCCACTGAAACTCAGGCTTTTCAGCTGGCTGACATTCAGATGCTGGGAGAGATGTCTAAAGTCTCTTTCGAAAAGCAGGCAGTTAGTGATGGACAGGATCTCCAAGGGGCTCTTCAGGCACCTGGGGAGACATAGAGCAGTTACATGTGGGAGATGGACCTGGTGAGCAGAGGCAGGTGAGGATAATGCAGGCCTTCAGGGTAAAGAGGCCCATGTCACCAAAGCCTACAGTGTTCCGGATGATGATCAAACCCAGGATGTTGCACAGTGAAAAGTGACATTCAAGTCCGAGCAAATTTGAGTGGCATCTTTCTCCATCTGTTATCTGCTCCGTGATGGATTCAACTGGATGAAACCTCACACACTCCATTTACTCATCCGTCAAGTGGAGCACATCATACCCTCCAGCCCAAACACACAGGTGTTGTGAACATAAAGGTGGGAGGAGCTCAGAAAGGAGCCTGCCCCAGGGTCTGAAGCAGGAGGCAACCAGTGCATTTTAGTATTGGAGACATGTCCTGAATTGCCTGCAACTGGGGCTTCCTTCCAGCCACAGCCTAGACCCCTGTCACCACCATCACTTAGCCCAATGAGGCCTCTGGCAGATGTGCAGAAAGGGCTAACCTGGGCACAGTCAGGCAACATCCAGCGAGGGCTGCCACCCTCCAGGAACTTAGATCACTGCATTGTCTACAAACCACCTATCCCATTTCGTAATGCCTCCCTCCTGAATCCTGCATTTACCACGCATTCCGTTTGCAAGAGCCTATGGCAACCCTTGGCAGACAGGTGACTGAGGCAGGTTTGGAGTGAAAGGCTGCCATGGCCAAATCTCTAAGTGCGGAACTTAACCCCTGAAACCTCACCTCTGATTGGCTTTCCCCTTGTCATTGCAATCCTCACTTGGTTCTATTGCATCATTTTCCCTTCAACACCACTTACAAGGATGCCCAAAGCTACCATCCCCTGGCCCGAATTCCTAGCAAGGAGTCCCTTTAGTAGCCTCTGTCCTAGTGCATACGTCCTACCTTTATCTGGGGGGTTATGTCACAACATGCAAGGTGACAGAGCGGTGAACAAGACACTGACTGTGTGGCCCGTCTAGTGGCTCAGGCACTCTAGCACTGCTGAGGGACGGCACACAGGAGAGCCCGTCACTGTGCACTGAAATGGAAAGGGACTCGCTCTGGTCGGCAGGGAAAGCTCGCCACCCCTCACCTGAGGATTTCATCCAGGTGGCCTCTGAGGATGGAGACATCGTCCAAATTGAGCTCCTGGAGGTGGGGCAGGTTGAGGAATTGAGAGGTGACCAGGCCAACACACTGCTTCTCCTGCTCCAAGGTGGTGTGAGAAGACGTGAAGACGTGGGAGAGCAGGAACCGGCGCAGATTGCCCATCTGGCCCAGGTAAGGAGCGAACTTCCTCAGAGTGGACAGCTTCCAGGTACAGTTTACCTCCAAATCCTGGACAGAGTCCAGCTGCACCATATCCAGGATGTTAGTGTTTTGCTTCGACATCGCAAAAACCTTCAGCTTCTTAGAGCAAAGGTGCAGCAAACCTCTCCTCTCGCTGACTTTCTTAATCAGGTAGCTGAGGGACTCATCAAGGACACCTTTCTTGAGGCAAAGGTCTATTAACACCTCCACGGGGGCCAAGGGTGGATTTGGCCTGGCCCTTAAGCTGTGTACTTTCCTCCTATTCCTCATGGGCTGCAGGGCCTCAGGCTCCAGCAGTGAGCACACATGGGCTCTGGTACCTGCCCACACCATCCAGAACTCCAAATGAACTCTCTTCTGTAAATTAAGCACCTGCAGTTTACATCTCCTGTGGAGAAAATAGGAGATATGCTGGGATGCATTAAGATAACAATGAGTAAGACCATGAGCTAGGCATCTGGGCAGCTGGGCCAGACACCGCACTGGACGTTGACTCCATGCCCCAGGAATCAACTGCTCCTCGTGCTACTGGGATCCTTCATGGTCCCCATTCCTGGTACCTTTAGGTGCCACCAGGAAGGAGTGGGCTCGTGTCCCTTCGGTCACCCTCGACAATTTCATCAGCCGTATATATCCGAAGCCTGTTCCTAGAATGACCCTAGCAGTGGCTCCAAGGCCTGCCTCAGCTCTCCCTTTGGCCCTGCCCACTCCCAGATCCCAGCTGTAACTGCTCAGATCCCCAGGGTGCGACCCGGCTACTGAATCCCCCATACCTGGGTCGAGGGTCCTGGGCAAGCATGGCATCGAGTCCCTCGAGCACAGCCTGCAAGATATCCTGGTAAGACTGCCGATGGTTCATCAGGGCCCCCAGAGGGAGGCAGGGGAAGGGCCAAGCCTGCACCATGGCCTTCAGGACTCTGCTGTGCTTCCCAGTGAAGGCTGTGATGAAAAGAGGTGGGAAGAGCTCCATAGGAAGCCACTCCAGAGCAGCAATGGCCGAGGCTTCATCCCGCAGCAGGCTCTGACATGCCAGTTCCAGGAGTCGGCGTGGAGCTGGGAGGCTCATCCCCATGAAGCTGCTATGAAAGAGATCCTGGGAGACAGCCGGGAGCAAGGCATCTTGTCAGGCTGAGCATGAGCAACCCCGGTCCTTCTCCCTTCAGAGGGACCAGCTGAGGGCCAAAGGCACTGCTCTGGCAACAACTGGAGCACCCCCAATTTACCCCAACTCCGTTTTCTGCTTAGGGTTGCAAATCCACTCAGCCCTGCCTCTACTCTGCCACTGGAAGGACAAGAACCAGGCACCAAGGAGGGGTGAGATGACCACTGGACCCCTCCCGCATCTGCCCACTGGCTAGCTGCAAATCTGCTGTGCAGTGAGGACTGGGAAACCAGAGAGATGATCCCACCCTTTCCAGGGAAAACATTTCTGAGGATCACTGAAGGACTGAAAACACCTGGAGTAGGGAGCAGCCCGTGGCCCAGGACTGCCTCTTGCTAAGTTCCAGGAAATAAAATAGATGGGGAAGATTAAGGAACACCCACACAATGGGTACCATTGAGGCCTTTGACACATTTTAAATGAGGCATATAAAAGCAGCACAAACGTTTTCTGAAGCATGGGGGAGCTGGAGGTGAGAAAAATAACCGTTAATTCCAACATGTACATTTTACTGGGTGTCCCTTCTATGAATATTAGAATGACCATTTTATCTATGACAACAGAGGGCTCACATGTCACAACTAAGGCTCCTCTCAATAAGAGACTGCAAAGCCTGGTCAGTGTTGCTCACGGCGTTGAGCATCCTCTCGTGCCCCCCAAATGTCACTTGAGGGCTACATTCCTAGCCCCCGTAGGGTGTGGGCAGGAGCCAGCTGAGGGATGTTTCTCACATCAATGTCTCTCTCTCTCTCTCCGCCCACTCCCTTCCTCTCTTTCTAAACATCAATTGGCTGTTATGAAAGACTTTCATTAATACCGGTTTTCACACACACAGCCCGGCCTCTACAAAACTACAAAAAGGATTTTGCCACTTTGGCCTACAATAGGCTCCTTAGCAATACTCGACTTTCAGACACAGGGAAAACTTGCCCTGTGAACCTCTATGAATGGCAAACATCAAAACAGAAATCAAAACATTTTGGATTAAGGCACACCTGCATCCAGAGGCAAAGGCAAAGTCTGCTCATTTGTAAGGAAAAAAGGACAAATCTCTGGGATCTTGGCTTGCAGGTCCTTGGGGACCACCTTAGGCTCCTGACTCACCAGAGCGGCATGGTGCAGGGAGCCCTGTGCTCAGACCTGGACATTGACTCTCACGCTCTAGCTTCTGTTCCCTCCTCGGCCTCCTCAGAAGCCATTATACCCCGTCTGACCACACCTTCCTTTTGAGGTCCTAGCTGAAATGGCTACTTCCCCCTGAGAGCAAAACCTTAGTCCTGGATCTCCAGGCATTTAACCATGATGGGGCTTTGCACTCTCCACACCTCCAACTGAACCCTAGGTCCATTCATGAAAGGAAAAGAAAAGGAAACCAGCCTGGAAGTAGACTTAATGGGGGTGTTGGGGCCACATAAAAATTCCCTAGTGTTCCCATTAACACCCCTTTAGAGAGACAGTGGTATCATCTCCAGAGAAAAAGAATTTCAATGCAACAGTATTGAGTACCAAACAGTCCCTGAGACTTGAGGTTACTTACAATTGCAAACCCCGTGCCCATTCAAAGAGGAACAGAGGGATAGTTGGTCTTCCATATTTTGAGGAGCAAGCCTTCCCCAGAGCAGGTCAGGCCAAAATCACATCTAGGGATTGATCAGGAGAAGGGAGGGGCTGCACGTTTGGAATGGGACCTAGGGAATTACCCAGGACAAGGTGAACATTGGGGAAACTCAAAGACACTGACTGCATCAACTTAAGAACTTAAAAGGCTAGCGGTGAAGAAGGAAACTGGGTGGATCCCTTAAACCCAAGCTGACGGGGAGTATAGGCAGGAGATTCTGTCACCCTCCCTCTGTGGAGGTAAAGGGCATTTCCTCTCAGAAAAACCAGATCAGCTCAGCAACCTAGCTTGAGAAAATTAAATGTGAAAACGTGGGTTGTGGAGAGGCCAGAGGAGGGGTGTGGCAGCTGAACCTGGGATGTGACATACACTTTTGAAAGCCACTGAGGGCTGAGAGTCGTGGGCTCTTGGGAATCTTGGAGGCACAGAGAAAAATAAATGTGGGCAAAAAGACCTGTGTATCCTTACCAAGGAGCTGCTACAGAGGGCATTCTCTTTAGCTCAGGCATCCTCTTCCACATCCCAACCTTACACAGGCAGCAGCTTAGTCCCAGCCAAGTTCCAGGGGCCGGGGCCCTAAACATGACTGCCAAAGTCTGTATAAATAACTAATGTTTGCTCAACCCCAGGGAACAATCCATGCAAATTTGGCTTCGAAAAGCTCCTTTTGGGCCCAGGCCTAAAACTCTTACTCAGATTGTGAGGGAAGATGTCCTCTCTCAGGACAAAGCACAGTGCACAGATACACCTTCCCCTTCAGAAGATTTGAAGCTGTACTTGGCATGTAAGGATCTGCCATAGTTTGGGATATCCCCATGCTGTACTGAGTCACACATTGGATCTTATGAAATCGAGGGAGACACAGACAGAGAGAGAGCTACAGAGCGCGGGGAGGGGGAGAGGGGGGGCAAAGAGAGAGAGAGACAGAGGCAGAGAGGAGCAAATTTTCTGTAGGCTCTTCTGTACGCCCTGCATTGTGATGCCCAAACAACTTTCATATTCCAGGCAGAGGGACCATGTAACAGATTACCACAGTGGTGTTGACCTGAAAATTGCAGACTGGCTGATGAGGTTTCTGGAAGAGGTTCAAACTGTAATGAGGTCAGCAGTTGAGTCTAGACTTGGTATCATGGGCTTAAAGCCTGAGTGGTGCCACCTGGGGGTGAGATTTTCTCTTTAACACAAACATTACATGCACTGGCAGAAACTGGAAAATTGTAGGAGCCCAAGCTCAGGAAACTTCTATGAGATCCCCGTGTCCTGGAGGTACAAGGAGGCAGGAGGGACCACTTAGAATGACCTAGAAACAAAGTCTGAGTGAACATGCCTTCTTCCCCCCCATACGGAGCCTGCTTTCCCAGGGCATGTGCTGTGGCACTGGGGGCAGGAGAACTTCCTGCCCAGCATTGGATAGGCTGTGCCGACTCCCAGCTCCCACACATGAATTTGGGGGATGTTTTTCACCACATCCTGGTCACCTGCCACCTGCTCTCATCATGGCCCTCACTTATGTACAGGACACAGTAGCCTCTGAGCCCATGAGTAGGGCCGTCCTGTGCAACCGCCTTCTCCAGTCACAAAATCCCTACTGCGATCCCAGGTCATCTGCCCTTGTGACCGCTTTTTAAGGAAGGGGGTCCTTAGAATGTGCTCCAAGTCTGGGACCCTATTTATGCATCCCTGGAATGTCATTCAGCCCATCAGGAACCTGATGCTGGGGACACCCACTGATAATAGAAATCAGGAGTTCTCCCCAATTCTTCTGAGCTGTTCTGGAGAATGTGACAAGCTACAGTGTACAGAAAGAAAATCAACATCCCAGCTGCCTTTCTGGATCCAAAGAGGCACCAGAGAGGCAGGCGGATGCCCTTCCAGGGTTCCAGAGCAAGCCCTGCCTCTGTGGGCTTTCAGAGACCCTGGGGACTAGTCCCCATGCATTGGCTTTCCCATCGTCCACTCTCTTAACCCAGCCTTTGAGCAGACACCCTTCCAGCTGGCTTCTTTCCCTCTGCAGTCAGACCTCTTCCTACTCTGACTTATTCTGTCCTCTGTGCCTTTTTCAAACTCACAAGTCTCTGCTGGCATGACCTGACATGCCTGTCCCCAACAAGACCTGGTTGCACTTCAGACCCAATGACATCTAGACCTAAACAAGGGATTGCCTCTCTTTCTTTATCCCCCATGAGAACATGCCTCACATCCAGGACATGCCTGGGTCTAGCCCTTGAATGCCAAGGATGCTGTTGGAGGGCTGGCAGGAGGCACTGGCACAGAGTGGACATGTTCTCAGGGATGTCCACGGGACGGCTGATCCTGGCCCGCCAAAGACAGACTCCTCTCCTCTCTCACTTTAATCCTTGATTTACTCAAGAACATTTACTGAGTGCCTAAGGTGCAATCACTGCTATTCCGGGTGATCTGCAGGGACACCTCCTGGGAATGTCATGGTCTTCCTCAGAGTATCTCTGAGGCACGAACCCTCACCTGACAGAGTAGACAAACGAAAAAACAAAACAACTGGGCTGAAAAACGAGTAAATCACAGGGTGGTCTTGCTCTGCACTGTAGAGCACGCCTCACAGAATGGTAGCTCCAGCTAATACCCTGCCCAGCAATCCTAATAACCATAGGAAAAGTTGTTATTTTTCAATGGCCATTACAAATTTTTATCACAACATTCAAAACTGTTAGAAACATACAATACATGCAAATAAATAAAGTAGTAAAATCACTATTTAGCACCCTGTGATTTTAAATGTTTGAGAATAAGAAAACTGACATGCACCTTTGCAAACTATTTCAAGAGTAGTTTAAAAATGGCTTGCGGGTCTTCTGCTCATACAACTTTCCACACAGAGTGAGAGTCTTTTCCATGCCTTGGTCAACTGTCACATTGCTTTCTAGGTTTGGATAAGCTTCAAAGGCACCATCCTTCCTGCTGCCTACGTGGGCACCTGTCTCTGGGAGAGTTCCTTTAGTGTGAAGCTCTTTGGCCTCATGGCTTGCCCTGGGACCTCTCCATCCTTTTTTTAGTCATAACCATGTTGCTCATTTACACTCCTCTGGGAGCTGGCCATTGCGAACCTGAAGCTGGGTCAGAGTCATGATGATGAGTAAAAGTAATTCCTCATGTTTGGCAGAATTTAAGAAATTACGGAAGCACTTCACTTTCCAAGTCTCATTACTTCTCTCTCCAGACAAGAGGCCTTGGCCGGGGCCATCAACTGACTACCTTCTCCATGTGCATTAACTGAGGCCTGAATTGGTTGCCTGCACTCGTATCTCTGAGTGAGTCATGGGACGGTGACCCAAGAACAAGGTCCTGGTTCCTGATGTGAGGCTCCCATGGCCATCACCTGGGCCAGCCTGATGGGAGTGTGCCTAGAGAAGTCACCGGAGAATGGGAACATGCCACTCTATGTGTGGCAGCGGTGGTCACCATCAGGGTCATGTGCAGACAGCAGGAGTGCCCATTTAGGTGACAATCACCCGCCACAATCCAGGTGCTCGGCAGGTCCGTGCTCAGCCCTGGTGTAGGGACCCGGTCAGGTCTTCAGGAGGATGGGGGAGGTGATGGTGTGATATTCCCAGGGAGAACTAGGAATGATCTGCAAGTATGTAAATTGACTGATGAGGTGTCACGCAGAAGATCTGGGTAGCAGTTATGCATGGAGGCCCCTCCCACAGCTGAGGTAGAGGAAAAGGAAGGGGTGGGGAACCCAGCTCAGTGCTGGGGCCACAGGAGGCATAGCTCAAGGGTGTCTCCCTCTTGGCCTGAGCTCCGCTATGCCCCGCCGCCTCATCCTCTGCACAGGTGGATCATACTAAGGAGGGCACCTTCTGGCAGCCCAGGGTTGACAATTCTCTCTGCCTCAAATTACCCTGCAGTTATGGTCTTGACCTCTCCTCTCAGGATCCTGGGACCAGTATGTCCTGAAATAGCCACTCTCAATGTGGCTGAGACACTAGTAACACGAGAGGTTACCACCAGGTGACCTTAGTACCAGCAGCATCTGTGTGAGGCCTGATATTCCCAATGCATGAGGGCGAGGCCTCTCCATCCCCAATCTCTAGCTCCCAGGTGTCCCTGACCTCCTTGGGCTGTAGCCAGGGGACAGGTTGGGCACTACTGTTACTTTGTTTCAAGAACCATCCCTTACCCTAAGTGGTGCAAGCTCAGGGGAAGAGTCCAAAACTTACCTGACACCAAACACCAGTTAAGTCAGTCTGTGGGCCCTCATGCCAGCCCTGCTCCAAGCAGAGTTGCCTGACCATGGGGTCCCTAACACACTACAGCTTCTTGTCTCGTGCTCGCTCTCTTTTACCCCATGAAAAGGCAGGAGAACAAATGATTTTTGGGGGACATGACCTGAGAATACAATGGCTGCTCCTGTTTCTGGTCCCCCAGGAGGGGACTGAGGATGCAGATCCCAACTATTTCCCTGATGATGAGAATGGAAGAGGCGCAGGGCTTCTCTAGATACCTAAGGCAGCTCCAGTAACCAGCTCACCTGAAGATTTCTTCCATCCGTGCTGGTTCAGCTCAGAACGGCCTCACGCCTTCCAGTGCTTGGTTACCCTGGTGGACCATGGTCTCAGTCACCTGTGTCAACCTAGGTCAGAGAAAGAACCAAATGGTCCCCAAACAAGGAAATAGCAGTTAATGCACGTACATAGGAAGCCATGGGCTCCTGTGAAAATCTTTGAGAACACCGTGGAGGAATCTGAAAACTGGAGATGTGCCCTGGCTGGTTGGGCACACTAGTATCCAACCAAGGGCTGAACGACCCAGCAGAAGATAGTCGGACTTCCTCCTTTCCATCTGCAGACCTCTGGTCACTGCACTGCACCAATCCAGCACACAAGTCCCCTGAGCCTGCTGTAAGGCACAACATACTGGCATCCAGTCCCCACAGCAGCGTCGCTCCAGCACAAGGACCCCCTGAGCCGAGTGCCCCAGTAGATGATACTTGGGCACTTTTGTAAGCAGGCATTGGGCATCCAATTCCAACTATGGTAGCTCATCCCCCAAAGCAGAAAATGTGACTTCTACCTACACGGGCCAGAGGTACAGCACAATCACTCTGATCCAGTGTGTGGGCCCCACAAGCACACACCCCTTGCACACAGCTCCTGGGCCCTTCTGTGTGCGATCACTGGGCATGTGCCTTTCCAACCAAGGGTGCATGGCTCCCTCAGTAGTATCCACGGCACTGCCCCACATCCGCGCCGGGTTTCCTACCTCAGGACAGTCTGCTGCTGGATCCTAAACTCCTTCGTGATTCAGAGAGGGAAATCACTTTGGCCAGAATCCCACTGCCTCAACCACAAACTACGAGATACCCGCCTCCGCACACTCATGGGCACTGGGCCCACAAGGTGAGTTTCAGAGTCATGCTAATCCAGCAACCGTCACACCACACCAGCTAAAGTCACAGTTCCTGAGCCGCAGGCCCCATGACTCCTTAATCCCAGGCAATGGTCTTTGGGAACAAACAGTGAGCACATACCAAGTAGACTTCAGACAACCTTTTCCACAAGAGCCGGAGCAATAATCACATCCAAAACACCTTGCAAAACAATGCTGGGGGTTAGTCACATTGCTAACCCATGATAACACTTCATCCACAAATAAGACACTAACAATCCAGATCCAACTACCTCAAGAGAATCCAAATAGCTCAAGAAGGGAGCTCCACTGGATTACCTATCCCAGAAGACCTGAGAGATCACACCAGTAGAAACACACCGAAAAGAACCTGGGTAGCAAAGCAGTTGAACCTAGCACACAGATACAATGCAAATATTACAACAATACATAGGGAGACAAAAAAAGCAATCCCCAAAGGAATGAATAAAGTGCAATCAACAGAAAAGGAGTTAAATGAAATGGAGGCAACTAACATGTCAGATTAAGAAAGTTTAAAATGCAAGAGGAGAGCCTATGGGAGCTTTGGGATAACACCCAACAAAACAACATCCGCATCATAGGGATACCAGAAGGAGAAGGAGTGAAGCAAGGAATAGAAAACATGTTGGAAGAGATAATAACAGAAAACTTCCCTGATATTGGCCAGAAAAAACTATGCAAGTGCAAGAACCACATAGAGTCCCAAACAAGATAAACCCAAAAAGACCAACACCAAGCCCCATTATAATTAAACATCAATACCAAAGTAAGAATCATAAAGGCTGTCAGAGAGAGACAGAGAAAGTTACCTACAAGGGATCTCCCATTAGAATATCAACTGATTTCTCAACAGAAACACACCAGGCCAGAATGGGATGGAATAAAATATACAAAGTGATGTGAAACAAGGGACTGAATACATACCCAGCAAGTCTACCATTCAAAATTGAAGATGGAATCTGGAGACTCACTGACAAAAAAGGGCTAAGAGAGTTTATTGACACCAAGCAAGCAATGCAAGAAATGCGAAAAGGACTGCTGTACAAAGAAGAAACAGAAAGGCAAGATGAAACAAAAATAAAAGAATAAAAATGATGACAAACAAGTACATATCAATAACAACATTAAATGTAAATGGATTAAATGCTCTAATCAAAAGACACAAGGTAGGTGAATGGATAAGAAAACATGACCCATATATTTGCAGTCTGTAAGAGACCCACCTCGGAGCAAAGGATTCACACAGACTGATAGTGAAGGGATAGAAAATAAAAGTGTTTCAGGTACATGGAAATGAGACAAAAGCTGGGATGGCAATACTTATATCTGACAAAACAGAACTCAAAGTGAAGGCCATAACAAGAGATAAGGAAGGTCACTGCATAATACTAAAGGGGGCAATTCAACAAAAAGATATAACTCTGGTAAACATATATGCACCCAATACAGGAGCACCCAAATACATAAAATACACACTTCTGGAAGGTATTAAGGTACAGATAGCAAGATAGTCATAGTCAGGGACTTTAATCCCCCATTGACACTACTGGATAAATCCTCTAAACAAAAAGCCTCCAAAGAAACAGCAACCCTAATTGACTCTCAGTTCAGATGGACTTGACATCTTCAGAACATTTCATCCCAAAGCTACTGGATATACATTCTTCTCCAGTGCACAGGGGACATTTTCAAAAACAGACTACAGATTAGGACACGGGCAACGTCTCTTCAAATTCAAGAGCATAGAAATCATAATAAGCATCTTCTCAGGTCACAATGGCATAAATCTGGAAATCCACTGCAATAAAAACAATGAAAAAATCAAACACTTGGAGGCTAAATAGCATGCTATTAAACAATGGTTGGGTTACCAAAGAGATCAAAGAAGAAACGAAAAGCATCCTGGAAACAAATGACAATGAAAACACACAATCCAAAATCTATGGGACACAATGAAAGCAGTCCAGAGAGGGAACTTCATAGCTCTAAAGGCCTACCTCCAAAAACAAGAAAAAAATGGAAATGAAGTATCTAACCTTGCAACTTAATCAATTACAAAGAGAGCAAGAAGAAATGCCCAAAGTCCTCAGAAAGAAGTAGATAATAAAGATCAGAGCAGAAAGGAACAACAAAGAGACCAAAAAATTACAAAATATCAATGAAACCAAGAGCTGGTCCTTTGAAAGGATACA
Organism: Myotis daubentonii; assembly: GCF_963259705.1. Classification (NCBI taxonomy): domain Eukaryota; kingdom Metazoa; phylum Chordata; class Mammalia; order Chiroptera; family Vespertilionidae; genus Myotis; species Myotis daubentonii. The sequence goes on along the minus strand of NC_081862.1, from coordinate 13,882,867 downwards.
CAACAATCATGAACCGCTAGCCAGGCTCAACAAGAAACAAAGAGAGATGACCCAAATAAACAAAATTATAAATTAAAGAGGTGAAGTAACAAATGACCCCACCGATATACAAAGGATAGTAAAAAATTACAACAAACAACTCTACTCTAGCAAAATGGACAACCTGTGTAGCTGGACATTTGTAAACAAGGATCTGAAGTCCTGCCAAGAAGAAGTGAATGTTCTATTAGGAGCACAGCGGGAATTGCAAGCGAGCCACGCTGGGTCAACATTGCACACAATCTTGAGTTCCAAGAACATTTGCCTCCCTGAGAAAGGCTCAGATTAAACAGTTGTAGGTGTAGAACAGAAAGGAGGGCACACATACAAGTTGTCCTTAATATGCTATTGTAATAATATAGAACAAAACAAGATTTAATTGATGAACTGCGGATGCACCGACCTCGTACCAAACGCCAATAAAAATAGGGGTGAGAATGGAAAGTTTGCTCCATGACTGAGTGAGCTGTAGCCCTCTGTCCGGCATCAATCATCCTGTGTGCTCGTCTTACCTCTGCGTCTTTGGTTCATTAAACATCCCTCAATACTTGGCGCCCGAACAGGGATCTTAAGGTGAGTATGGGGAATGCACAAGACTGCAAGGGAAGACGTCCACAAAGGTTTATGCAAAACCTTTGGCAAGCCAGGCAGCTCAATGGGGAACTCCCCAACGGCAGAGTTTCAATATATGACTCTGCTGCATTCAGTGCTTTAAAGCACTGGGGTTAGTCTGTCTCAAGACACTTTTAGGAAATTAGCTAGAGAAATAAAAAGGCATTGTTATTGGTTTGAGCCGACAGGCAGAAATAGGTAAATCTAAAGGTTTGGAAACAGATTGTTTATGCACTACGTCACGCCCATCAGAATGGAGATCCTATAGGAAAGGAAGTTTGGTCCTTGTGTACTTTGATTACTATGGCTCTTAAATCTTTGCAGTCAAAATCAGATTATAAGGCCACTCCAGTTAAAGTTACTAGCTCTCCTTCTCACTCTGCTTGTGAAACTGATAAAGACATGCCTAATAGACCATTATCTTCTTTGCCTCATGAAAATAATACGGACCAAAAAAGGAAAGATTTTGAACGGAAGTTGAAGGGATATGAAGATATAGACGAGACTGATTAAGAGGGCATCCAGGATTTGTCAGAAAGTGAAACTAGTAGCACTGATTCTAGTTCTAGTGAACAGGAGAGATAAAAAAAGAAAAGCAATACGAGGGATGACGAACAAGAGTTATTAAAAGATTTGCTGATTCATATAAGGGCTTTAATATGTGCTATCCCACTGCCTCATGTTAAACCCACTAATAAGTTACAGGAATTAATCAAAAATGCTTTTCCAGTTCAACAGCCACTGTCGGAGGAGCCCGGAGTAACTCCCACGGCTCCTCCTCCAGACTCACCACATTATTCATTGGGGCACAGAGGCAGTTCCAGCTGCCCTTGCCTACTGAAATAAACAAAATATTATTCGATTTAGAACCTGGAGATGAGATTGTTCCTCCCACATGGAGAAGAGATGATGATTTCCTTGCATTTCTGATACAGTGGCAGCAAATGCCACAGGACCTGCAACAATATCCCCAATATACAAATGGTTATGTTAATGTGGCTCATTGTCCTCATGAATTTAAATTGCTCAAAATTTTAAAAGAATCAATTAACTCTTATGGCATGCATTCTCCCTTTGTGATGGGATTACTTACTAGTTATGTATGCCTCAGAATTTTTGCTAATTCCCCTAGATTGGGAAGCTTTGGCCAAAACTCTACTGGATCCAGGAATATATTTACAATTTAAAACATAGTGGAGAGGGGAAGCAGACTTTATGGCTAGAGAAAATGCAGCAAAACAGCCTCCAGGACCAACATTTCAGGAATTAACTGGGTCTGGACAGGATGGGCGATTGCAAGCACAGGCATCTTTTTCAGATTTGCATATCACTCAGATAAAATTATGTTGTTTAAGAGCTTGGCAGAGAGTGGATACACCTGGAAAGGCACCTCCCGCTTTTACTAAAATTGCTCAACAAGCGGGGAGCCTTACACTGACTTTCTGTCAAGATTAACAACAGCTGTTAACAAGGCTATCTCTCAGGAAGAGGCACAAAGATTGTTTCTTCACTATTCCTTTACAACCTCAAGACTATCAGAAATTTGCATTTACTGTCCCAGCTTTCAATCAGGCTCACCCCACTCAACGGTATCAATAGAACATCTTACCACAAGAAATGTTCAACAGCCCCACTGTATGTAAGGCATATGTGCATCAACCTTTAAAAATAGTCAAAAAAGTTTTCCTAATACTCTAATTTATCATTACATAAATGATATTTTAATAGCTTCTGAAATTCAATCACAATTACAGGAGATTTACCAATACCTCCTTGAAAATTTCTAAGACTATAGATTAGAAGTAGCCCCAGAAAAGAAACAATGGCAGGAGTCATGGAAATATCTGGGACAAAAATTAACAGATGTCTCCATTATTCCACAGAAGGTTCAAATTAGAAGAGACAGTTTAAAGACTCTGAACGATTTTCAAAAGTTATTAGGAGACATTAATTAGTTGAGACCCAGCCTTGGTATACCTACTTATCAATTGACTAATTTATTTCAAATACTAAAGGGGCCATCTGAATTAAATAGCCCACGTGTTTTAATCCCTGATGCAGAAAAATAATTAACTTGGATAGAACAGCATATTCCACAAACACAATTAAATAGAATTTTTCCACAATTTTAAATTAGTGATTTTCCACACTGAGCATTCTCCTACAGGGTTACTTGTTCAAGATAGTAATGTTATTGAATAGATTTTCTTGCCTCATAAATCACAGAAAAAATACAGACTTATATTCAAACAATTTGCCAAATTATTTACAAGGGAAGATTAAGATTAAGACCATTATGTGGTTTAGATCCAGAAGAAATTATAGTACCTTTTACTGTCAAAAAAATTCAAAAATTGTTTCAAATATGCAACAGTTAGCAAACTGCTTGTGCTCATTTTTTAGAGAAAATACATAAGCATTATCCTACAAATAAAAGGTTACAATTTCTTAGGAAAGCTCAATGAATATGGCCTCATCATATTATAGCTAACGAACCATTTCAAGGCCCTATTGTTTATACCAATGCTAACAAGTTAGGAATAGCTCGGGTTTTCATTTTCAACAGCTAACAAAGGTAATTCACTCTCCATACACTTCAGTACAATGCGCAGAACTATTTTCCATTGCTTTATTACTACAACATTTTCCTCAGGCTGTAAATATTGTCACTGATTCTCAATATGCAGTAATTACTCACTTACTAAAAGCTTTTGCAGTAATGGGAATACCTCAAAATATTAAGACTGATAATGGTTTTGCATATCTATCTACCAAATGTCAAACATTTTTTTTCAATTTCATCATATCACTCACATCACTGGCATCCCTTGTAACAATACAGGACCAGCTATTATTGAAAGACAAATTCACACCTTAAAGGAAATGCTCAAAGAACAAAAAGGGGGAGAATCCCCTAAATGAATACTATTAACAGCTCTATTTACTTTAATTTTTTTAAATCAAGATGAGACTGACAGGACTGCTGCTCAGCGACATTGGGAAAAGGAGGATTCACAAGAATTCAATCAACCTGTGTTTTATCATAATGAGTCCTCTCAGTCGTGGGATCCTGCATGGATCCTACGATGGGGGCAAGGTTATGCTTATATTTCCACAGGTAAAGAAAAGTTCTGGCTTCCTGAGAGGCGTCTTAAGCGGAGACATGGGAACCAAAAGGAAGTTCTACTTAAGTGACCTGACCAAGGATTCTCAGAGATGACGTTGACGGGGCGTCCTATCCGAAAAGCTCTATGGTCAATGCAACATTCATCTGTACCAACCTTGGGTCTGTTGAAGAAGCTTACCCAAGAGGGAGAACAACTGGTTTGGTGTCATGGAAAAGAAGTGACGCCATAGACTTTGTTCCTTGCTATGCTTGCACTAAGAACCACTCAGGTAAATGCTGAGAATCATACATACTGGGCTTACATTCCTAATACCCCACTGAATAGAGGTGTTTCTTGGTTGGATTCAAAGGTTCGAATTTATGTTAATGACTCAAATTGCTTACCCGGACCTTATGATGATCGAGGTCCATTAAAACCAGAAGAGGACCGTAGAGTCATAGAAAATCATACCACTGGAACGCAGGGAGTGCCAACATGCTTAGGTCAAGGAGACCATTGTTCAACAATACAGGCACAAGCCCTGCTGAACATTTTGAAAACACTACTACTGAAACAAAAAAAAAAAAACAGGCGTTTGTTTCTTCTGAGGGACCATGGGTTTAAAAAGGTTAGTTGGAATAAGAAGAGTACTCCTCCATTACTTCTACCATGTCATGTTCCTACGTTTACGATCTTGTCCGATTGGGTCCATTGGGACTCCTGTCGAGGAGAGACAGTTCAGTTTTTATCTAATACTTCCTAGGAAGCGTCATTGATTGGAGCCCTTCAGGTTCTGCCCGTTCTAAAGCCAATTGAGCTGATCTACGATGGCATAGAGGAGAGAACAAGTCCATATCCATGCAAGAAAATGAGAGCATTTTATGGCTTGATGGATAATTTGCCCCCCTCAACCCACAAAACACATCATCAAGAAGGACAATCTGTTCAATCTGACTTATGGAAATTGGGGTCTGCCTTACACTCTCTGAAAGCATAGATTTGCATAAAATGAGCAAATCTATAAAAATAACTCTGGGAATTACACCTTACAATGCAATGCTAATAAAACCGCCTTTGTACAAGCCCGTGTTTGATTACCATTTTTATTAATGATAGAAGATCAAATTGTAAGTCTGCAAAGACAAATGCATATGAAATATAACTAGAATTATTCATCAATTTCCATTACTCCTGTACCTTAGAATGAAAGTTTGTTTCCATGGAAAAAGGTTACAAAACATTCGTTCAATCATAAAAATCTAACAAAAGAAAGTCTACATTTACAATCTCATATACAAAAAATATTTCAAAAGAAATCGCATAAATTAACTGGGCAAAATGTGTTAAAATATGGTTAAGGGGTTGCAACAATTAAATCCTATACCCCATTTACAAGCCACTTTAGGAGCTTCTGCTGGAATACTATTATTAATACTCCATCTCTGTATCATTTTATATTTAGTCTTCCAAGGACTCGGGAAAACCAAGCAACTAATTAAGAGAAAAACAGCTGTGTTATCTCTGATCCTCCATCAAATGAAGCAAGAAAAAAAGGGGGATTCGTAGCTGGACATTTGTAAACGAGGATCTGAAATCCTGCCAAGAAGAAGGGAATGTTCTATCAGGAGCACAGCGTGACTTGCAAGTGATTCGCACTGGGTCAACATTGCACAAAATCTTGAGTTCCAGGAACATTTGCCTCCGTGAGAAAGGCTAGGATTAAATCGTCATGGGTGTAGAACAGAAAGGGAGGGCAAAGCTGCAAGTTGTCCTCAATAAGCTCTTGTAATAATATAGAACAAAACAAGATTTAATTGATTAACTGCTGATGCACTGACCTTGTACCAAACCCCAATAAAAACAATGGTGAGAGGGCATAGTTTGCTACATGCATGAGCGAGGTGTAGCCCTCTGTCTGGCATCAATCATCCTGTGTGCTTGTCTCACCTCTGGGTCTTTGGTTCATTAAACATCCCTCATCAATCTGGACAAAATAGTCATATTCCTAGAAAAATACAAGCTTCCAATACAAAATCAGGAAAAAGCAAACAATGTGAATAAGCCAAAAACTAGTGATAAAATTGAAACAGTAACCAAAAAGCTTCCAGAAAACAAAAGCCCTGGACCAGATGGCTTCACAGGGGAGTTTTACCAAACATTCAGAGAAGAAATAAAACCAACTCTTCTCACACTCTTTGAAAAATTCAAGAGGAAGGCACGCTTCCAAGGTCTTTTTATGAAGCCAGCATTACCATAATCTGAAAACCAGAAAATGACACCACAAAGAAAGAGACTTACAAGCCAATATTCCAGTTGAACAGTGATGTTGCTATCCTCAACTAAATTCTAGCAAACTGGATCCAGCATTACATTAGAAAGATCATACACCATGACCAAGTGGGATTTATCCCAGGGACTCAAGGCTGGTACAATATCCGCAAATCAATAAGCATGATACAGCACATAAACAAACTGAGAGAGAAAAACCACACAATCATATCAATTGGTGCAAAAAAGTCATTTGACCAAGTGCAACAGCCTTTCCTGATAACACTCAGCAAAGTGGGAATAGAAGGATCATCCCTCCCCATATAAAAGCCTTATATGAAAAACCTACAGTCAACATCATACTTAATGGGCAAAAACTAAAGCCATTTCCCTCAAGAACAGGAACAAGACAAGGATGCTTGCTTTCACCACTTCTGTTCAAAATGGTACTGGAACTGCTAGCCACAGTGATCACACAAGTAAAAGAAATAAATGCCTCCCAGATTGAAAGTAAGAAGTAAATTGTCATGATTTGCAGATGGTATGATACTGTACATAGAAAACCCCAGACTCCTTCAAAAAATTAGTAAACTTAGTAAGTGAATTCAGCAATGTAGCAGACTACAAAATTAATGCCAAGAAATCTATGGCATTTTATACACCAATAGTGAACTTACAGAAAGAGAGTTTGAAAAAAAAAATCTCATTTATCATCACACCAAAAAAATTAAGATACCTAGGAATAACCTAACTACGACGGTAAAAGTCCTCTACTCAGAAAACTGCAAGACTTTTTGAAAAAGAAATAGAGGAAGACAAAACTGATGAAAGAACATGCCATGTTAATGGCTTGGTAGTATCAACATCATGAAAAAGGCTGTACTACACAAAGGGAACTATAGATTCAATACACTCCGCATTAAAATACCAACAGCATATTTCACATACCTAGAATGAACTCTCCAAAAATCCATCTGTAATAAAAAAAAAGACCCTGAGCTCAAACAGGTTTGGCTCAGTGGATAGAGCGTTTGCCTCCAGACTGAAAGGTGCCAGGTTTGATTCTGATCAAGGGCATGCACCTTGGTTGGGGGCACATCCCCAGTAGGGGGTGTGCAGGAGGCAGCTGATCCATGTTTCTGTGTCATCGATGTTTCTAACTCACTATCCCTCCCCTTTACTCTCTGTATAAAATCAATGAAATAAATTTAAAAAACTAACAAACCCCAAATAGCTGCAGCGATCCTGAGAAAGAAGGCAAAGTAGGAGGTATCTCAGTACCAGATATCAAGCTGTTTTACAAAGCCGCTGTTCTCAAAACTGCCTGACATTGACTCAAGAATAGACATATAGGCCAATGGAATTGAATAGAGAACCCCGAAACCAATCCAAACCACTAAGCTCAATTAATATTGACAAAGGAGGCAAAAACATACAATGGAGACAAAACAGTCTCTTCAATAAATGGTGCTGGGAAATTCGGTCAGATACATGTAGAAAATGAAACTAGGCCACCAGCTTACACCATACACAAAAAATAAACTCAAAATGGATAAAGGACTTAAACATAAGACGGGAAACTAAAAATATTAGAGGAAGCCACAGGCAGCAAGTCTCAGATATATGCTGAAGCAATGTCTTCACTGACCCAGTTCCTGGGGCAATGGAAAATAAAGTTAAAATAAACAAATGGGATGACATCAAAATAAAAAGCTTCTTCATAGGAAAAAAAAAAAAAGAAACCATCAACATACAACAACAAAGCCCACTGCAGGGGAGAACATATTTGCCAATGTTCTCTGTGATAAGGGTTTCATCTCCAACATTTACAGGGAACTCATACAACTTAACAAAAGGAAGATAAACAAACCAATCACAAAAATAGGCAATGGACCTAAACAGATACTTTTCCAGAGAGGACAAAGGAAGGCCAACCGACACATGAAAACATGCTCAGAGTCACTAATCTAACTCAAATTAGTGATGCAATTTGCTAGAGAACCAAATCAAATGGACAATGAGGTACCAACTCAAAGATGTCAGAATGACTATCATCAACAAATCAACAAAGAGCTGGTGAGGATTGGGAGAAAAAGGAACCCTCCTTCACTGCTGCTGGGAATGCAGACTGGTGCAGCCACTATGGAGAACAGGATGGAGTTTCCTCACAAAACTAAAAACGGAACTCCCATTTGACCCAATGATCCCACTTCTAGGAATATATCCCAGGAGCCTAGAATTACCAATCAGAAAGGATACATGCACCTCTATGTTCACTGCAGCACAATTTACAATAGCTAAGATTTGGAAACAGCCTAAGTGCTGGTCAGCAGATGAGTGGGTTAAAAAGCCATGGTACATCTACACACTGGCATACTATGCTGCAGCAAAAAAGGAAGGAGCACTGACCATTTGCAACAGCATGGATGTATCTGGACAGCATTATGATAAGCAAAGCCAGTCAGTCAGTCCAAGAAAGATAAATATCACATGACCTCACTCATCTGTGGATTACAATGAATAACATAAACCGATGAACAAAAACAGATCCAGAGACAGAGAAGCATGGATCAGACCATCAACCTCAGAGGGAAGGTAGGGGAGGGTGGGGCTAAGGGGGAGAGATCAACCAAAGGACTTGTATGCATGCCTATAAGCCTAGCCAATGGACGCAGACACGAGGGGGTGAGCGTGAGGGCATGCTTGCGTGGTGGGGGAGGGGTTGTGGGTAGAGTGGGCGATAAGAACACATATGTAATACCTTAATCAGTAATAAGAAAGAAAGAAAAGGAACCCAGGAACATATCATCAGGTGAGAATTCACACACTCACACTCTGGCACACTCAGGCACACGCACACTCACACCAGGAGAGGGCTCTGCTGTTCTCAGTGGGAATCACCTCTTATCTCCCAGCCTGACCACCGCTTTCTCACCAGCTGAACCAGAGGACAATGATGAGTGACGGGCCGGGTACTCTGCGGAAAGCGACCTCTCCCTCCTGGACACAGCCCACCGTCCAGCAGCCACTTTTCTGTCCCCTCTCTGTGCCCCACGCGCTGAGCAGGGCTGGGCTGGCCTGAGAGCCCACAGACTTCAGGAGCCAGATCCCGGGGGAGTTGGCGCCTGGGGCTGTGGGGGCGCCCTTGGTCAAGTGCAAACGCGGCCAGCTGAGGTCACAAAATAAGGGCCGACGCCGGAGTTCCATGAATTGTTGCGTGTAAGTCCCCTCAGCGAGCTCCCACTCTGGCGCAGCAAGCGGAAGGCCTCACGCCTGCGAGCCAGGTTTGGAACTCAGACCTTCACTCCAACCAGGTGGAAACTCATTTTCAGATGGAAAAAGCCAGTGGGGGAGGGGCTGCGGGTGACCAGTGACTAGAGGAAGTTCACCCATGGAGACAGCAAGTTCACCCGGGAGACAGCAAGAACCCAGAGTGTGTGCTTACCTTTTCCACAGGCTGTGCTCCTCACCACTGGGACTCCTGCACAGCAGGGGGGCTGGTGGGAAGGAAGAGGTGGGGTGCGGGGCCTCACAAGCTTCCTGGGACTGTGCACTGTTTCCTTTGGGGGTGAAATCTCGCGAGATCATGAGATCAGGAACAAACCAAGATCAGGGGGCAGGAGGGGGGGGCGTGTTTTAACAGGCCCAGAGAAGGTGAGGACAGGGGCGCCTGTGCCACACCCAGCAGGCTGCAAGGGGTTGCAGAGGGTGGGTGGCTGTTAGGGGGACCCTGTGCTTCCAGTCAGGAGGGTGGGGGCGGTCGCGGATGTGGAGGGAGAAACAGGAGACCGCGACCCCCAGCTAAACTCCCACTCGCCACCCCTGGTCTGTGTTTCTGGGGACCCCTTTCCCTCTGTGGTTGTGGCTGCCACTGACCTACCTCATTCCCTGGGCCAGGCTTGGCGCCCCATTCCCACCCACCACAGCCCTCTGTCTGGAAAAGAGCTCCCTGCCCTGGGCTAGTCTACTCTCCCTACTGTCTGGATACAGACATTTTAGTAAACCCCGGGACAGAGAAGAGCTGGCCAGATGCAATTACATTGTCTCTCTCCACAGGTGCTCGCTCTCCTCAGACTTCCCCTGAGGTTTGGGTCACCAGAGCTCTTTGACAAGCCCCGAATGTATCCTTTGCTCTGCTCACCTCCCCTAAGCCTTCAGGTGATGGCAGCCTACCTGCCTTCACCCCCCCTCATGAAGGGGTTCTCCTCTCACCAACAAATCACTTTGGCAAAGTCACACCTGGGCCTGAAAGCAGAAGGAGTGAGCAGGATGCTCCTGAGGAGGAGCAGGCCAACAAAGCTGAGGAGAGGTGGGAAGGCACCAGCCACAGCCTCGTGCTCAGGCGCTGGCAGAGCTGCCCCTTAGCTGAACCTTAACCCAGGGCTCTCCTCACAGGTGGTCCTCCAGGGGGTACAGGGGGCCTGGCATGCTCAGTCTGACAGGTTTTGCTGCCTGCTTGTCCATAGTTTCTTTAGGAGACAAAAGTCAGGCTTGTGAGGAGAGAGGGAGAGGGGAAGAGTAAAGCTGAGGCCCATCCCTGTCATCCAAGCTGGCCTGAGGCATCTGCTGGGGGTCTTTGAAAATCAGCTTCTGATAGTGGGGAAGGGCTTGTAATAAGAATAGAGCCGCAGTTGTTTAATCATTACTTGCAAACTATAAATACGAGGCCCTGGGACACTGGAGGATGAAACAGTCTCTACTGAAAACATCGGCTGCCTCCATGGCCCATTGCCCAGAAAAGAATTGCATTTTGGGAAGAGACCATGCACAGGACATGCTTTCATTTGGCAGCTGTGTCCCCACCCTGACCCCCTCCTGAGGTCTTTCTCAGGAAGGCTGACCATTCCAATCTCATCCCAGGAAGGGGCTGAGCTGTTCCTAAAGTCATAACAGATTAGCCACCTTGTGGTCTGCCTTTGAGCTCCTGAAGGCCAGACAGCAGGCCCTCCCCTCCCCTTTGCATGTGACACTTGCAGCTGGCAGCTACAGGTAGCTATTTTCTCCCCCAAGAGGCTGAGAGCCGAATTTCCAGGGTGAGCGACTGCTCTCCCCATACTGACCGCATCCTTGGATAAACACTCATTGTGTGGCTCAACCCTGTCTCTGCTTAACTTGGCTCAAGTAGTGACAGGCAGCCTCAGACACATTGTGCTGCCTTGCTCTTCCTCACTCAGACTTGGGGAATATTCAGACTCTACAAACTGTGAGACCTTATCTGAGAGGGAGAGTGGGCAGACGACACTGTGTCCCTGTCATGCAGGTGACCCTGCATCTCTTCACCTTAGGCTATGGGGCGGTCATGGGGGTGGAGCGTAACAGCAGGGTGGTGAGGCTGGCTTCTTGTGGGTCCCTACCCTGCCATTCCTCCAGACGTTCCCCATGCCTATGAACTAGCAGAGTTTAAAGTTTCCAGCTACATAGATGGAGGAATGAGGTGACTGCTCTCAGCCCAAGTGGATCTGGGATTGTCACCTAGAGCAGAGCAGATAAAAAACAGAAACAACTCACCTGGGAACTAGAGTTTCAGCATAGCCCTCCCCCCTCTCTCCTAGATGCATTTGGCAACTATTTGTCCTGGAGTGGCTGCTAATGCCATGCTCAGAGCTACACACAGTCTATCCTCACAGAGTTTAGGATGAAAACAGAAAACACACACACACATACACACACACACACACACACACACACAGCAAAACCCAACAAGACCATTATCTACAAATGACACTTTGTAAGTAATTCTGTCAAGAAAACCATGGGGCTGGTATGGAAAGTTACAGAGGCAGGAAGACTCCTGCCTGAGGGTTGTACAAGGAGGGGCCATCAGGGGCTTGGAAGGATCCTGTTCAGGGCATGAGGACAGACTGCACAATTTCTGAGAGAGTAAAGTGCTTGGCCAATTTGAGAATGCAAGGGACACTGGGGCACAGGGGAGGGTCATAGAGTGACACAGAGGGGAATGGATGCATCCTGGAAGGTGAATTTCAAAGGGAATCTATTTGAAGTTTGTCCACCCTATGTTCATGATGATCTGGTTGCTTGTCAGCATTGCAGAGGTTGATGCACTAAAATGACGTGATCTGTTATATGAAAAGCAAAATGCAGGCCACCTGACTGATTACATAAGGCAACCGTATTCTTGTAAAATTAAATGTGAATATAACATTCATTTATTCCATTGCTTCACCCATAGCCTCATAATGTTCGCCATATTCCTAGGCGACAGTAAGCCTGCATAAGGAAGAGGGACTAAAGTTCCCGGGCCCCACTCTCCTGGGAAATCAGCAATTCATATTTATGAACCTCTTAAAGCAGTCCACATGTCCACTAACAATGACAATGCTAGTTATTGTAAAATATCTTCCTGTATTTTTTACAAGGTTCTCTATCACAATTGCCTCTCCTGGACTAGTGGTGAACTGCTATTTTAATTTTAGAAACATTAAAGTGTCAGTCAACCAGCACTGCATTATAATGATCACCCTTGTGACTTAAAAACCCTTCAGTGATGGAAGAGAGGGAAGCTGGATGCTTTTGAAGGAGCTGCTGTGTGTGTGTGTGGGGGGGTGAGTGTGTGTGAGTGTGTGTGCGCACACACACTCCTGCACAGCTGAGAGAGGCTGAGTCTAGCAAGCGGTGGGCAAACTGCGGCCTGCTAGACTGATCAGGCCCCTTAAGGTGTTCTATCCGGCCCTCAGAGCCAAAAGAGCAGAGGGTTCTTTCCCACTCCCCTCCGCTCCATCACCAGCAGCAGTGTTAACATGTATTAGTTCACACAAACACTCCATCCATGCGTTTGTTCTGGCCCTCCGCTCCAGTTTAAGAAACCATTGTGGCCCTCGAGTCAAAAAGTTTGCCCACCGCTGCTAGCCTGTCCTGTGAGGGGATAAAATAGAGATGAGGTGAAAGGGGTACATACTTTTTTTTACAATCACCTACAGTAAGCCTAAGGGGGATAGAAGCTGCAATCTCAAACTAAGCATGCTTGACATAGATAAAACATACAGCCCTTACTAAGGAGAACATAGCTTTTTGATGTTGTAGTCAGACTCGTGTCAGGACATTTTGAACTTTAATGCTGTCAGTTGTTGTTTTCAGGTGAAGACACTACGACAAGAAAGAATAAACAGGGATCCAAAGCAGGGAGGGCAAATCAAGAAGGCATTTGGGGCTGACTTGTGCTTCCATGACACCCACTGTACAACAGGCTCCTGATTTCCTTACGGGCACCTGCAATGGCCTCTGGATGCCCAGTTCACTGCAGGAATAGTCCATGTGAAATGTCTTGGAGAGAATTCAGGGTGGCCAGAGTGCATTCACCACAGTGTGTGTTCCAATTTCTGTGAACCACACCTTTTGAAAATTCTTTTGGCGTAGCTATCCAGGAGCCCAGAGGGAAAGGCAGGAACCTTGATCCCTGGGCGGCATCCCTTCTCCCAGATTCGGGCCTTCCAGAGACTGGACTTGAAGAGGATAGAGCCCCCCCCCCATGTCAGTAACTGTTGGGGGAGAGGTTGGGTGTGTGGAGAAGAACACTCAGCTGAAGGCCAGCTGCTCACTGACAGGCGGCGCTCTCACAGCTCCAGGACCTTGGCCCGGCCTCAAAGCAACTTCTTGGGAAGGAGATGTAGGCTGCCCCACCAGTCCTGGTCCAGTCCTACTTGGACAGGTTGTCCACTGGTTGCTCCCCTGGTTGCTAAGTCTCAAGCTTGGAACAAAAGGACTTAGAATCCTGAGAGCTCAGGAACAATTTGCATGGAGATCCCTCCTCACCTGTGAACCTGGTTGGAGAGGGGATGAGAGATTCAGTGGTGAGTGTCCTTTCAAGTGTCAGAGTGTCCGTGGGCAGAGCCCTGAGGGGCCTCCCCCATGGCTGGGCTCTACTGCCCTCTCTCTCCTCAGGACACAGGTGACCTTTCCCAAGGACAGTTCATGTGGGTACCTGGACTGACGCCTCTCCCTCCCTTCCAGGTTCACCTGAGTCATCCCCCTCTGCATTTCCACCTCTTCTCCAGGCTCTGGGCCCAGCCAGCCTGGACCCACCCGCTGCCCTGTCCAGCTGTGGGCTCAGGAGGTGTGCTGGTGAGCTGAACTGCCACCAATTCCAGCACTGGACACAGCAGCCACTAGAATTTATAACCCTGCCTCCTGGGACCGACAATGTCAGGGAACCTCTCCCACACTCCTGATTGATGGTGTCACAGGGGAGGAGGGATATCTAGCTAATAGACATCTGCGGAAGCCCTCTTATTTACCATGTTTCACTCCAATCAGGCAAATGCAACAAACTTCTGAGGAAGGTCTCTCTCTCTCTCTCTCTGAATCTTTTGGGCATAGCGGGTTGGGGTTGCCCAAAGGTTCTCTCTGACTCTTGGGCTTCTAAATAAACAGCTGAAAATCAATATCCCCAAAGGCAGCTTTAGGGTGGCAGAATCTTTGTTTTCTTTATTTCTTAACTATTGGCTAAGAGGGTTTAGACTGGTGTCAGTCAGATAGATAACCCGCGTCTCATGGTTTCTTAACTTTCCTGACAGGTGTGTTCTGTTCTTCCTCAACTACCTGCAAATCGCCCATTCTGACTTCTGAAAAATAATCTCCCCACTTTCTCCTTTGTTCAAAATACATAGTATATAGTCCAGTCCACCTGGCTCAGTGGTTGAGCATGGACCTATGAGCCAGGCGTCAGGATTCATTTTCCTGTCAGGGCACATGGTAGGAAAATGAATTCATCTGCAACGGCTGGGTGGTGCCGGTGGGAGGCAGAGGATCAATGATTCTCTCTCATTGTTGATGTTGCTACCTCTCTTTCGCACTCCTTCCTCTGGAGTGGGAAATCAATAAAAAACTTGTTTTAAAAACTTTAAAAATGTCATATACCCAATGTTGCCTCAGTGTGTTTGTAATTTTATGGCTACATCAATTCTATGTGAAACCTTCTTGCACATGTACTAACCCCTGATGTTCTGTTAATCTCTGTCTGTTAATTTGGCTATTCACCCAGTCTAGAAGAACCAAGCAGCCACAAAATTATTAATGAGGTATTTTACCTTCATGTTTTGCACAAAGTCTTCTTAGTTTGATGTCTCTCACAGGCCATCTCACTAAGGATTGAGTGCTAAATTGTATCTTTTTAAATCAGGAATGCTGGGTCTGTATTTGCATTTCCTAACATTTGATAAAATAGATCCATTCACACACCCAAAGTGTTCTAAACAATAACCAAAGTATATGTTACCTTGATAGCTAAATTAAAATAAAAACTCAGCTCCTCAAGGGCAATGGATATATTTCAAGTGCTTAATCATCACATGAGGTTTGTGGCTACCGTACTGGACAGGGAGGCCCTGACCATCTGCTATGTGCAGCACAGCAGGTACTATAAGGCTGGGTACCTTGTTTCCAGGGGTGGGGAGGTGCTGCTCTTGGTGAAACTGGTCCCAGGGGAGATGCTGCAAGTACTGGTCAAAGGGAGACACTGCAAGGGTAGATGCTGCAGCTCTGTTTGCTGGTGTGGAAGCTGCAACCACAATTAGGGACTCAGCAGGGAACCTTTGTTTGGGCCCCAGTGTCCCCAACCTCAGTCCAGGGCTCACTAAGGTTTGTGCTGAGCAGAGGTCTCTGGGCTCTGCCAAACCTCCAAGTGGGGTGTGGGTGTGGGGTGTGGAGTGAGGCTCCGGGCGCCCTAAACTGCTCCTAACTAATATTTGATTTGCACCCATAGATGTGAAAATGAATTATTCGCAGTTATCATGAATGTTTGTTAACCAGCAGTTGTCAACCTCTGGGTCAGGAACAATGGAAATATATCCTGCATATCAGATATTTACATCACGATTCATAACAGTAGCAAACTTACAGTTTTGAAGTAGCAACGAAAATTACCTTATGGTTGGGGGTCACCACAACATGAGGAAATTTATTAAAGGGTCGCAGCATTAGGAATGTTGAGAACACTGGTTTAGACAGTTGTGGAACTTTGGAACAAACCTTGGCTCACACTTATGGGGTACTGTGGTCTCAGCTCTTTGCCTTGAGTAACTCTGCTCAAGGGCCCTTTCTCCATGGGGAGCCCCTCCCAGATTTATTTTTAAACATATATACCAGACACACCCTCTTGGCCAGGTCAGAGGAGGCCGGACACTCTTTGAGGTCGCACCTTTAGGAGTCTGAAGTGAGGGGTGACAGTGACGATGCCCAGGCTCAGAGATGGACTCTGAATGAATAGGCATGAACACCTTCCCACCTCCACCCCCAACACAGGACAGCCTGCTGAGACCAATAACCTCAGGGGTAGGCTGCCCTGTCCAGCTCTGGGCTCAGGAGGCTCTCTGAGAGCCTCTAGCATGGCTGTGCTCTTGTGCTCCACACCACCCTTGATCAATGCACAGGCATAGTTTGTTTCTTGGGTGACCAGTTATTTCATTGAGGCTCACCTGGAGCCATGGTCCTGGACGTGCCAATCTGTCTGTGCCTTTGTCTTCATTTTCAAGTTCATGAACTGTCTCTTCATGACTCAACCTCCCTCAGCATTCAGGTCTCTGAAGCAGAAGCTCTAGAGGAGCCAGTGACACTGGGTGGGGAGGAGTGTGGGTTATAATGAGTGGCCTAGCACCAATAAGGCAGGGGCACTGCCTCTCAACTCCTGATGGATCCTGTCAGTTTGTAGACTTCAGGGATCTCAGACCATCCCTCTGGCTACCGGTTTGGCACTCCAGCCTCTGTGACCATCTCTAGGCTCCAGCCTGGAAGGGGGCTGATGTCATTGTTTTATAACCCATCTGTGGCACTTACCACACTGCCACAAGCAACTGGGGAAAATGAGAGCAAACCTGCCTGAGCTCCCAGGATCCCTGCTCACTTAATTCCTGCTTCCCTGTGTCCAGGGACATTTATGTCTCCATGGCTGGAGTTCTCTCTGAACTCCTCTCACCTCTCATCATGGACACGAGGAACCTACTCCAGTTTGGTGGCCCCTTGAAAAAGAAGCGTACCACAAGAGACACCAAAGATGAGAACTTCCTTTAGGCTCTCTGTCTCCTTTGACACAACAGTCAATATTTCATGAGGACTGAACTGGGCGAGAGTTGGAGGGACAAATCCTGTGCTCTGTACAGAACTGACTTCCACAAGGCCCTACCCGCTGCCCTTGTACCAAGCTTGGCACAGTGTCCTTTCCATCTTGAAATATTTCCCAATTGGCTCCTTTGCCCCACCTATCTAAAGATAGCCTGAGGCTTTGTCTGGTGAGCAACTTCCTCCTAACTGCATTCACCTAACATGCCTAGGCAAAAGCATGAAGAAATTCATCCACCCAAAGGTGTCATGAATGTTGAGTCTAGTGAAGAACTTCTGAAGAAACCTGGGCTGTGCTTCCGGAGTCTTGTGTACCCAGCTCTTCTCTCTTCTGTATTTTCACAAACGAAGAGTGTAGCCATCAGTCCACACTTGAGGAATCTCCTTGCCCCTCCTGGAGAAGAGCCTCCCAGGGACCAGGGGGAGCCTCTCCTCTCTCAGGTGGAGTCACACCCTGATCACCTGTCCTTCAATTCTGTAATGCCAGGTAGGGGCTGGGCCCGATGCCTCCTTAGACATCAAGGAAGGAAAGGCAGAAAGTTGAGAGGTGCCAACAGATGTCACCCAGGCTCCACAAGGAAAGCCTCTTCCTGCCCGTGATGGGAGGGAAGGAATTCCTTAAACAAAGAACCACGTGGGATCCAGTTTGGGAATTCATAAGTGACGTCCTAAAATGTCTTTGATTGTAGAAGGAAAATGTCCTCTTTGGTTTATGGTAAGGCATATTTCAATGGGATGCACTAGTGAGGGCTGCAGAAGCTAGACTGCGAGCAAGGTTATACTGATGGATATTTCTAGATCCTTCCCTTGCTTTGTGTGCAGTCCTAAGCAGTGGGAACAGACTCTCAGGTTTCCATTAATATTAAATGCATTTCAACAGAAGGACAGCCAGGGCAATTTAAAGACTGTTTAAAAGTTGGTTTGGGGTAGCTCCTGTGTCTGGAACACCTCCATGTTCTACTGTGCAAAACATCCTGAGAATAGCCTCTCGAGCCTTGTGTGTGTGTGCATGTGTGTGTGTGTGTGTGTGTGTGTGTGTGTGTGTGTGTGTGTGTGTGTGTGTGTGTCACTGTGCAGGACTGGAAGGCTGGTTACAGAGCCTGAGTAATGAGGCCACAAAGATATCCTGGTGTTAATTAATCCCTGGGATCTGGGCATGTTACCTAATAAGGCAAAAGGGACTTTTCAGATGGGATGAACGCTTTGGGATGGGGACTGGGATTGTTAATTGTGTGCCTTGGTTTCACAGCCCACAGGACAGCACAGAGTCCAAATAAACATGCTTTTTGGGAGTGTCTCTGAGCTAGTTTCCAGAGAAGATTAGCATTTGAAGTGGTGGACCCTAAACGGATATCACCCTCCCTATGTGCACAGCATCAATGCACTGAGAATCTGACTAGAACAAAAGGCTGAACTCACCCCTATACTCATGGATCACCGCAGGGCTGGGGCATCACATCTCATTTCACAGGCGTCTGTCCTCATACTGGATCTTAAACCATCAGCTCCTTTGGTTCTCAGGTCCTCAGTCTCAGGCCAAATTAGACCAACAGCTTTCCTGGGCCCCCAGCTTGCAGATCTTGGGGTTTCTCAGTCTTTATAATCACACCAGCCAAGTCCTCATAACCTCCTGCTGCTCTAAAGAACCCTGACTAATACAGTGGATTACCAAAGTGTGCAGGCAGAGTTGGGGACAGAAGATAAACAGGAGATGAGACCACAGAGCAGAGATTGGAGTCATGTAGCTACAGCCATGGAATGCTGGCAACCTAGCAACAGGAGGAGCAAGGAAACAGACTCTCCCTGGAATCTCCACAAGGAACCAGCCCATCTCTCACCTTGACTTCTGCTATTCTAAGCCCCTGGGACTTCTCAGTCCCACAGAGCCTTTGCTCTTTTGTGCAATATCTTTTCTCCTCACAATTTGACAAATCAGTCTGTCTCACCTGGCACCATGATTCTCATCCAAACTTCCTATTCAGTGGTTTTAGGTTATGTGTCCTCAGCCTTGAGCCAAGAGCTGCCTCACAAGCAGAACCCTTGTACCCAGTCCATGGTAGAACATGCTAATCAGCCCTGAGAATAGCATCTGGGCCACCTGGTGTGGGAGGTGACACCTTCCAGTACAGGGAAGTTGACGGACAAAGGGCAATGGACTCACCGGGAAATTGAAGGGGCCAGGGGACCTGGTACTGAGCTGGAAGGGACAGAAGATGGGAAGGAAGTAATCGGGGAATCACCCGATTCCCCTCAGCTGCCTTCCCTGAGGAATTCACAGTCTTGGGCCACCAGGGGGATGTACAGTCTTAGGACCCTAGGGGCACAAGAGTCTGGATGTGGGGAAGGTACTTGCTGGGCTTTATGCTGTCCTGGGATGAAGTTTGAAGTGCTGCTTCCCTGCGAGCCCATGAGGTCCCCAAACTGTTGTGCACAATACATCATCTCTCAAAAGAGCTAATACATGCAAGGGCTCAGCTTCAGAATAAAACAACTGCAAAGACAGAGGATGGAACCATGCAGAGAAGCGACCTTCACTAAGGGGAGTAAGGGGCGGAGGGCAATATGCAGTGCCCAGCTCTGCCATTGACACCCAGGAAATGGAGAGCCTGAACTTTATTCAGTCAAGCTGTCTTTACCTTTGCCCACACCACACAAAGGGGAAGTCCTGGGATAGTTATCCAGGAGACACCAGGACTCCCCCATGAGAAAAGGTAGGTATCCCCTGACTGGCTCGATTTCTGCATGCTTTCCTGGGCTCAGTCTGACATTACTTAGAGTAAATTAAAGAGTTTGACTCTTTTAAAAGCATTTACTGATTGAATTTAGGGAGAGAGGAGAGGAGAGAGAGAAACATGGAATTTTTGTTCTGATTACATAAGCACTCATTGGTGAATCCCTGTATGTGCACTGGACGGGAATAAACAGGCAACCTTGCCATACCAGGATGATACTGTGACCCACTAAGCCACCCAGCCAGGGCAAGAGCTTCATTCTTGGTAAAGCTCTTCTTTCCAGGGTTGCAGGCATAAGTAGACTCCAGGTCAGTTTGGAGTGGAATGTGGTGAGGAAGGTGAAGGAAGCAGATTTGCATGGAGACCCCTCCCTCCTCTGAGGGAGGGGAGAGGATAAGAGAAGTGTGGGGAGCCAGGCTCAGGCTTTGGGTGTCAGAAGGCAGCATTCTTGGTGTAGCTCCACCATGACCTGGCCTCTGCTCCTGCTCACCCTCCTCACTCAGGGCCCAGGTGAGGCCTCCGTGGAAGGGACCGTGGGTTCACCTTGGCCTGATTCTTTGCCTCCTCTTCAGGCTCACCAGGTATCCAGCACTGCACCCACCAGTGAGTGTTTTTGCTGTTTTCAGGGTCCTGGGTCCAGTCCGCCCTGACTCAGCCTCACTCAGTGTCCAGGGCTCTGGGACAGTCAGTCTCCTCCACCTGTGGTAGACACGGCATTGATTTTAGTGGTTATGATCATGTCTCCTGGTACAAAGAATGGCCAGGCATGGCCCTATACTGCTGGTTAATAAAATCCCAAAATGGCCATCATTGATCCCTTATTTATTCTCTTGCCAAAAATGTGGAAAAACAGCTACACTGCCCAGGCCTGGGCTGCCATTGGAGGATGGGGCTGATTAGTACTGTTGTTCATCACATGAGCTGTGGCACTATCCACAGTGGTGCAAGTTTGTGGGAAAGTGAGACCAACACCTGCTCTGGGATCACAAGCTCCTTCCTTGCTCTGAAGATGCCTCTCCACTCTGAGCAGGGACTCTTGCAACATGGCCCTGAGGAAAATTCATTCTGTCTCTGGCCTTGCTCTTCTCCCAAAGCATTGAGAACAAAGCTTGTTTTCTTCACATAGTGTCCTCTCTCACAGACAATCCCAAAGGAAGCTCTCTGTTACTGGCTTGTTGTCTTTACTTGTGTTTTGTGCATCCAGATGACCACTCATTCAAACCTTTCATTGTGACAGCCACAAGGAGGCCCCTCATGTGCTTATTTGGTAGATTTCCCACAATCCTCTGGTAAATCCTCACATTAAATCCCTTAGCCTCTCATACCTGTTCAGACCACCTGGATTCATTTCTCCACAAATGTAGTGGGAATGAGAATAAAGGAAACATTTTATTTCCTTCTCTTCCTTTCTCCACTCCTTCCTATTTGATTTTCTCTCTTTCTATGCTCCCAATACTTCCCAGAACCAAGGAAGGTTTGAGGCTGGGGTTTGAGTGAAAGGTCCTGTGTCCTCTCAGAATCACCTCTGTGCTCAGGTCCCAAAAGGATGCTTCTAGAAGCACCCCATGGCTGCTTGGTTCTTGCAGAATCTGTGGGAGGCGGCCCCATTCCTCAGGGGTCCCCGAAGATTTCCGTGATGCTGCCACACTTTTTCAGTGATAATCCCAGTTAAAGTGCATCAAGCAGTACAAGTACACATAACTATCAGGCCAAGAAGTTCAGAACTGTTAAAGGAAGCTGGGTCTAGGTGCCACAAGCCATGGTGTGTGACCTCATGATCCAAAGGCTGTAAGTCCTCTCTGACTTTCAGCCCTGCAGATGTCAGCCCTTAGAAATGACATGGATGATCACCCTACTTGGAAGTTAAATCTTGGCTATAATTTTCTCCATTTAAGTCACTTGGTGACATTTTTCCAAGTACTGCTTTGTTTACAATCATGCTTTAATCGTCCAAGCTGCAACAGTGACCCACGTGGACCCTCTCGAGTCATGTCACAGCACAGTGGGAAAGGGTCCATGCTAATGAAGACGCGGAGAAGATCCTGAGTCCCAGGCCCACTCTGTGTAAAGCTGGTCAGAGGGGTGAGCCTGCATGTAGGGTGTGTGTGTTTGTGTTTGTGTGTATGTGTGTGTGTGTGTGGGGGGGAGCAATGTCCCTTTGCCGGACACCAGTAGGAACCAGAGAGTAATGGCTCTGCTGACCCTCCACCTTGGCATCTGAGATTGTTTGTGGCCCCTGACTGTAACAGCAAGGCCCATAGGTTGCATGTTATTTCGATGTGCATAGGACTGTGGGAGCCCCCATTGGCCCTTCTAGTGTTTCTCCTCAAAGGTGGACCACCTTTTCCTTTTGAGAAGGTAGTCACTATTTCACAAGAGGGGCTATTACAAGGAGAACCAGGACAAGCTGTTGGGTGATCAGGGTCTCTCTAATGAGACCTTGCTAGAGTAAGAAGCACACTGTTCCCTGGGTATTTGGAGTCTCTGATGGTAGACATGGTCCCTGCATTCCTTAAGTAACACCATTGGACACCTGTTTAATTTTTATCCGATGTGGAAGAAGTGTCATTTTTTGATGGAAGGGATTAGAAGTGATTTAGGTGTTACTATGGCCAATGTACCCAGCACTGTTCTCCCATAAGATTCAGTCAGAGACTCAGCACCACAGGGCATGACCTTTCATATGTCCCAGAACCTCCGTGTCAGGTGCCTCTCTCTTTATCATGTACTATTTCCAGATGTTTAATCTTTCTTCCTAATTGGCATTCTGAAAGGAAATTATTGTGTATCTTTGACCTGAAAGTATGGGTTTGGGAATAAATATTAGTGTGTTTTAATGTATTTGTTTAGCTCTCTTGGTTATTAACTATTGTTGCAAGTAGTCCTTTTGCCTACTCTGGCAGTCTTCATGCTTAGCATGTATATGTCACATGTTATCATGTGGGCACATGGGTAGAGGAGGGTGTTAAATGAGAGTGGTTACTCCTGCAGCACTGGCTCTGGGCCCTGTGGTCCTGACAGAACAAGGCGCAATGAACGAGGACAAGGTGGAACTCCATGAAGGTCAGAGGTCTGCTTCCTGCAGGAAGGATGAGGATAACTGGAATGTGCCCAGGGCTTCCCAAACTTTTCCCAGGAGATGAGGATTCAGTCTACTTGGTCCACAGGTCCAGCTGATGGATTTCTGAACAGGTCAGGGATTAGTACCATTTCACTGTTATCTCACACCAAAGTCATTACTGTGGAAACTGACTTAATGGAGCCCATACAGGTTTAGGCACTGACACTGAAGCCATGGTATCACATAGAATATTGTCACTGCCAAACATATCCAATTTACACCGCTCTACACAATCACAGATGCCTGACCTCCCTTAGCCAAGGTGTCACCACCCTTTGCTCTTCAGAATGTCTGTGCTGTGGTATGAACTACAATGCAAACTTTGTGCCCTAGCTTTGTGGGAGCATCTTGATCCATAGAACTTCCAGTCATTACCTGAGGACAGTGCCATGTCAATCTGGAAAGGACCACTCAGTTCTGACTTGTCTGTTCTCCAAATCCAACTCTATCCAGAAGAATACACCACGCCAACCATCTCTCTGTGCATGAGTCAGATTTTGCCTCCAGAAGTCACATGGCTCAGAGGTAATGATTCTCAGTGGATCATGTAGGGGGCATGGCGAAAAACATTGTGTGTTCCAACTGACATCCTGGCACACTCCTAGGAGAAGACCTGGGATAGGGCTCCTTGCCAAGTCAACTCCCAGAATCTCAAACTCAGAATCCCACTTCCTGTTTTTCTCTCAGTGGCAATCAATCCTACTGAGCTTTCTCTTCATCATGGGTATTGTGACCTTCAACTCTGCAAAGTCACTCTGTCTTCCTTTGATCCCATTTTTTTTCATCCGTTTCTCCTCCTGCAATTGATTTTACTCAACTTCTAATGTCTCCTCAAGCAAGGCGAAGAACTACCTCAGGAGCACTAACCCTCTGCCAAAACTACTTAGAAACAAGCAAAATGGTCCTAAGGGCTCGGTTTGGTCCACCTCATGTGGCAGGTGACAGGAAGGAAGTGGGATACAGAGGTAACAGAGCTCAGATGCATGTAGGAGTTATCGAGGGACAGGTACTGAGCTGGATTGGACTTGAAAGAGTAAGAGAAGCAGACAGAGAAGAGTCTGCCACCTCCCTCTCAGCTGCCTTTTCTGGTGCTCCAGTAGAATCACCTGAGGCCTCCAGAGTGCGCTGCTGTCCTGATTTGGATAGAAAACTTGCTGTCCTTTACCCCTGACCTGTATGAAGTCCTCATTGGTGTTTACCAGGAGATTCCCTTGAGTCTGTGTCTGCCACAAAGGGGTATGCTCTATGTCTGATGCGTCCCAACATTTCAACTTCCCAATATTTCTACTTCCTGAAGTGGCAATAAAGGGCCCTGAGCCTCAGACACTATGCAGGTTGGGACAAGGGGGACATGAGGACTCACTGCAACTGAGAGTGTCAAGGAAAAGGCTAAGAAAGAATGAAAGGGTCCAGATTTGCCCTTGGTTCTTGGATAACTTAGCGATTGGATGTTTTCCTAGACAACCTCAGTCACTGACCTCACCTTCCTCCTAATACCACATGAGGGAAGTCCTCAATTCCTCAGACAAGAACCACGTTGATGACCACAGGAGGTACGACAGGGGCATCCAGTGTTGGCTCGAGGGGCCAGGTCTCAGTGTG
Organism: Myotis daubentonii; assembly: GCF_963259705.1. Classification (NCBI taxonomy): domain Eukaryota; kingdom Metazoa; phylum Chordata; class Mammalia; order Chiroptera; family Vespertilionidae; genus Myotis; species Myotis daubentonii. The sequence continues at coordinate 13,858,316 of NC_081862.1, read as the reverse complement.
TCCTGAGTGAGAAGAAACATGTCAAACTATTCCCATTCTCTCAGGTTGGCTCGCCAGATTGTGTTCTTGGTCTTTTCAGGGTCCTGTGTCCTGTCTGCCTTCAGTGTCTGGAACACCTGGAAAGTAGGTCACCATCTGCTTGCTGGAAGCAGTGATGGCACTGGGTGTTACATTTATGTCTCTGGTACCGTTTATGTATTTGACATGGACCCTACCCCCCTGATTTATGGGGTCAGCGTTGGGCCCTCAGGAATCCCTGAGCACTTCCCTGCCCCCAAGTCTGACAACACGGCCATGCTGACCATGCCTGGGCTGCAGTCGGAGGATGAGGCTGACCACTACTGTTGCTCACATATAAGGAGTGATACTCTTTACACCGTGGTGCCAGCTCATGGGACAGTGGGAACTAAACTGGCCCTCTGCTCACCGCTCCCTTCCTGCTCTGAAGATGCTTCCACAGCTTTCATTCACAATGGGCTGGAGCAACATTGCAGGTGCCTCTCTCACCATGGCACGCAAACCATCTCTCTAGCTTATTCTTTTGGGACAGTGACAGTTTCCTCTTTCCCTGTGTGTCAGAGTCCCAGAATATGCAACTCTTTCCAACTCTTCAACTGCAGTCATGCGGAGAAGAGGGCCTGCATGCATAGGGCCATTTTACCGTTCTCAGGAGCATCTCCACTTTAAGTGCTTTCATCTCTACTGCAGAGCAGAGCGCCAGAGATGGATTTTCTTCTACTGTTGTCCTCCTCAGTTCTGTGTGCCCAGGCTCTCTTGGCAGGATGGCCCTCCTCAGTGGGCGGTCCCTCTCTGGGCCTGCTGCTGAAAGAAGAGCAACTGAGAAACGGTGACTGTGTTGCCGAGGGACTGAGGAGAGTTAGGTGCTCTCAGTCTTTTGGGATACCTCATTGTGACACCATATCCAAGGAAGCTGACCAGTAAAGGTCTGGAGTTGCAACTCTGTTTTCCGGAGCATGTCCTATCCCTTACAGCAATGGACTCCAAATCTGGAGGCAGTTCTCACAATGCATGACTCCCCATCACCTGTTCCAGAGGTCCTCAAACTATGGCCTGGGGGCCACATGTGTCCCGCCGAAAACATTTATCCGGCCCTCTGGATGTTTTTGCTGCTGCTGTGTGCATAGGAATTTGTTCATAGTTTTTTGTTTGTTTTTTTTTAAACTATAGTCCGGCCCTCCAACGGTCTGAGGGAGAGTGAACTGCCCCCCTTTTAAGAAGTTTGAGGACCCCTGATCCTAGCTTTTCCAAAATGGCTTCCTTTTCCGCACAAGGAAAGAGATACCGGGTGGGTGTGTCCTCCTTTTGTCAAGGCCCCTCAAGGTGTTTGTGATATTTCGATGAGCCAATCCAATTTCTACCTGGCACATATGTATTTCTGCTGTGCATATACAATGACAAGAACTGTTTGGACATCTCAGTCAGCAGGCGTAAGCACCAGAAAACCTGCACTGTGACCAACTCTTCCCAATTTTCCAGAATTTTCCCGGTTTTAGCACTAAAAGTGCCATATTGTAGCAAGGTCCTCATTCTCTGAAGATTAATATTATGGATATCTTGAGTGGGCTACCGAGTTCCCCGATTACACATTATTTCCGGATGTGTCTGTGAGGGTGTTCCTGGATGTGACCGGCATTTCATTGGCTGACTCAGTATAGAAGACACATTGCCCTTCCCGTGAGATTGAGCTCAAACAACCCACTTGAGGGTCTAAGCAGAACAAAAGGCCAGGGAAGAAGGAACTCACATCCACTTTGTCTCAAGGATTGAAGGGGGCATCGCATCTCACATTCTCCTGCCCTCAGACTTGAATTCACATCGTCCTCACCCCTCATTCTCAGGCCTTTGTACTGAAATTGAATGGCAACACCAGCTTTACTGTCTCTCTAGCTTATAGGGCAGCTCATGGGACTTTCCTAACTCTGTAATCAATAACCATGTGAGAGTCAATTCCTCACAATGGCTGGGCATATATCTAGGGTTGGGCAACCATAGATTTACAGTTGTTCATATGGAAAAGAATTCCATGATTAATAAATAATAATACAGGCATAAACTCTGTGTTTCCCATACTCACAGCTGTAAACCTGCCTGTGCCCCATCCGTGTGTTTCTGACTCAGGACAGACTGGGCCCAATGACAGACCTGAGGGAATCAAGCCTGCCTTGGGGTGTCCTTACTTTCCTATTGTAGGAGTTACAGTGCTGAAGGCAGAGGAATCCTAGGACATCCCCCCATTGCTGTGTGCGACAAAGGTAACAAGAACATCGCAGGATGGCTGGGGTTAGCCCAATCCAATTCCTGCCCTTCTCAGGGACCACAGGCAGAGCTGGAGATTGGTAATTCTCCCTCAACCCCTTCTTGATCCCGCTCTGATGGGAGAATCTTACTGGCACTTCCAGAAAAGGAATTATCCTGACAAAATAAACTTTGACATAATCAGTAAGCCTTCTTTGTGTCCCACTTAGGAATGGCTCATCACGCAGCTAATGAGACTCTAAACAGCAAAGGATAACAAGGAAAGTACCTTTCCCAACTACAGGCCCTTGCTGACCCCTTGTGGTCTTAGATAGTGAATACCGAGCACCATGATCTGCTCCTACTCCTGTCCTCCCTCCCCAGCTCATGACCAGGGCCCGGGGCCCTCTGATCCACTTCCTGATCCTTTAACTTCCTCCAGAAAGGCTTATTTTGGGCAAAGATGTGTGGCCCATTGTAAAGCCTTTCTTCTTTGAAAGCACTGATACACCTTCGGACAGACACCAGTCCATTTTTGAGAGGTGTTGACAGCAAGCTCTCCTTAATGTTTTCCCCACCTTGGTAGGAACGCCTTGGGACTTAGAGGGGATGGAAGCCACCTTCGATGCCCAGAGAAGAACTCTGACAGAGCCTGGAACCCTCGACTCCCCACAGGTCTCTGGGTAAGGAGAATCCCATGGAGCTTGGCCTAGAGGTTAGCTCATGTCAGCTATCCGAGGCCAGTGAACCATGATGATCAGGGTTGCTAACTTCTGGGTCCACTTCCACGGCTTCTGGTTTAGCAGTGATGGCAACTTGAAATCGTCACCTTTCTTCTGTGCTGACAAGGGTAGGTGTCAAGTCAATGGTATTGAGAACCTATGGAACGGGAGCTATCATCAACCCCCTGTCCTCCTGAAGTATACCCAGCCCCTGTCCACTGAAAACATATAAGATGTCCCTTTTTTCCATTTTTTTCATGGCAGTTATTTTTTAAAAATATTTATTGTTGAAAGTATTACATATGTCTGTTTCCTTCCCCCCAGCGACACTTCCAGGCCACTCCAGCTCCCTTCCCCAGGCCCTGACCGCCCCCATTGTCTGCTCCTGTGGGTTGTGAATACATTCACACAAGGTCCTTGGTTGGTTATCTCGCAGCCATCACCCACTCACCCTCCCCTGCCTTCCCTGTGAGTTTCCACAGTCTGTCCATGCTTCCATGTCTCTGCCTCCATTTTTAAATCAATTTAGTTTGTTCATGAGATTCCAAATAAGACTGAGATCATGTGATACTTGTCTAGCTCTGGCTGGCTTATTCCCTTAGCATAATGCTCTATAGGTCCACCCATGCTTAGCAAATGAAAGAGTTCTTCCTTTTTTCTGCTGAGTAGTATTCCATTGTGTAAATGTACAGCAGTTTGTTTGTCTTATCCATTCACCTGCTGATAGGGCACTTAGGTGCTTTCCAAATCTTAGCAATTGTAAATTGCGCTGCTATGAATACAGGGGAACATATATTCTTTCTGATGTGTGTTTTGGGTTTCCTAAAATATATTCCTAGAAGTGAGATGGCAGGGTCATATGGGAGTTCCGTTTTCAATTTTTTTATGGACATGCCATTTTGTTTTTCATTATGGCTGCACCAGTCTGCTTTCCCATCATCAGTGTGCTAGGGTTCCCTTTCCTCCACAACCTTGCCAGCACTTGTCATTTATCGATGGTACCCATTCTGACAGGAGTGAGGTGATTCCTCATTGTCCTTTTAATTTGCTCAATGTCCTTTTGGTTTCTGGTACGTTGAAGGCGCTTGTTACATATTGACCTTTATACTCTGCCTTCACATGTAGGGTTTTGTAGTAGCTAATCATTAGATTTTCTCATAATTTCTGTTGAGTTCAAAGACCCATTTATTTGACTTATGAAGAATAATTTATGATCCTTCCCTTATTGCTACTTTCTAAGCACAACAAAATGTAGTTTGTGTAGACATTATTCCTCAATTTCCTTTTTCAAGAGATATTCACAGGCTTGCCTTCTGAGTGCTAATGGTTCTGAATAAGACAAACCCCCTATTTTATTGAGCAATGAGTTTTGTGGTAAAGAGAACAGATATTCAAGGAAAAGGAAGTAAGTACCATTATGCACAAGAATGTTGAGAAGGAAAATATGGGTAGTAATTTAGGTGGAATCAGTGGGGGCACTAGAAAACTCTTTTATTCATAAAAAATCAAGGGAACCAAGGGGTATTAGCTTCAGGTTGAATGTTGGGAATGTGGCAGAGGTGCATAGATCTCGAGGAAATATTTTAGACCCAGAATATGTGAATGGCTCTTATGGTTGTCACTTTGTATCAGAGCCCCTGTGTGGCAGAAACCTTATTGGGATTTGTTTACAAAAGTAATACCAAATTTTCTTACTAAAGTTGTTTATGTGGATCAGTTACTATCCCATCAGTTAGGTTTACACAGCCAACTTGACTTTGGGACATCAGGGAATTTAAGCACTTACGATAATGAAAATAATACAGTTTAAAATGTTATATTCATGGACCCATTTAAGTAAAAATAGCTGAGTGATGTAAACATATTATAGATTATGTAAGGATTCTATTTCAAAATAGAAAAGATGAAATCATTTAAAACTGTAAGCAAAGACATGCAATTCAAACGGAGAAGTTTTACTATTAGCATTTTAACCGGAGAAATAATAAAAATAATACAGACTATAAGTAAAATAACCAATCACTCTGAACGAATGATTCAATACTTTATTTCCAAGCTAGTGCACACTTGGAGACCACCTGTGCACACTTTAAAATAAATAAAACCTGACAATGCAAAAATGAAGAGAGGGCAATGCATGTAATCTCTCATCATAGGGGAGACATGTAAAAATTTGCTTATTTCTAGAGGGCATTTGAGTAACTTTTAATAATCAACATATATGGCCCACACCTTTTCCTCCACCTTAGTGGTTTCCTGAGACCCCACCCCATCTAATTGGCAGCTCCAACCAAGCTGTCTGTAGCAGGTTTTCCGTATGCATGGCCTGGCCTGGCTCAGGCTTCAGACCTCTCTAACACCTATAAAACAAGCAGTAGCTGGCATCAGAAAAAAATGTTAAAAACAACCCAAGATCCAGCACTAGCCGCAATCTGCAATGCTTCATGCTGGGTCTCTCCTGGGCATTTCCAAGCCCAATGCAAATAGCAGGCATCTCCAGACAGCCCCCTAGCTCCTGCAGGGTTTCCCTAGGCAGTGGTTGACTTTGCCCCTCCTGGGAGGCCCCAGGGACAGTGCACCTGCTGCACAGCTTCCAAACCTACCAGGTTACAGCTCTACACACCCACAAGCGACACACTCCAGGGGCAGACTCAGTGAGCACGAAAGCCCCATTGAAGCAAGCCCTGCTCTATAGGAGGGTCTCATGCACAGCACCTCTCCCACTGTGGTTCAGCTGGTCCTCACAGCAAATTGGCTTGCAGGTCAGTTCCACCCAGGGATGCCAATAGCAATCAAGGCTCACCTACAACAACACTGAACACACAGCCCACACAGGCACACCTGGAGGTGCTAGCTCAGGTATCTGGGCAGGCTGAGCCACTAAGCCCTATAGAACAGCAATGACACAAGGACACTCTACCTAGTCAGGAGACACAGAAAATCTACCTAGTACATAGAAAAAAACCAGGGAAGCACCCAAGATGCAGAGACAAAGGAATGAAATGCGAGCAAGCCAACTACTGCATACAGAGTTCAAGACAATGGTGATAAGTTTTCTCAATGATGCTAATGAGAGCTTCAAGGACGTATTGAAACAACAATCTTAGTGGGAACACCAAAGACATTAAAGAACCATGCAGAAGCTGGAAAGCTGTTGCTATCTTTGTGTTGTTGGTAGCAGGGGACTATAATAGTATTGGGCAAAGAGATCACAAGAGGCTGTGGAAGCAGCATCTCCTGCATTTCAGCCTGCCTGGAAAGAGGCAGGGCTACAGAAGAGGAGTCACCAGGCCTTAGAAGGCCTTTCTATGTTGTTCCATTCTTTCAGGGTGTTTTTTGGGAGGAGGAGGGAAGAATGACAAACTTCTGATGAGAAGTCTTGTAATTTGGCCAGAAAATAGGGAACTTGTACACTACAGGACTGCAGGGGCCTGACATGAGCTCCTGACCCTGAGGCTCTCAACTCCCTTGGCTTGGGCATTCACTCACATAGACATGCCGTGGTCAGACAGAAGACAGCTGGCCTTTTCAAGATGGAGGCACTGCTCAACAGAAGCCATGGGGCCTGTCCTGAGAATGTGAATGTTTATATATGTGTGCCTGTGTGGGGGGCGGTGGTGGGCAGGGGTTCCCTCAGACCAGCCTACATCCTCTCCAATCCAGCACCACTGGCTCCTAATTGCTCACCAGCCTGCCTACCTGGTCACCCCTAACTGCCCCCCAAACCCTGTCAGCCTGTTGGACACTCACTGCCCCTGCGTGCCAGATTAATCACTCCTAACTGCCCCTCCTGCTGTCTTGGTCACCACCCACTGCCCCTCCACTAACCTAATCTCCCTTCACTGCACCTGCTGGCCTAATTGCCCCCAATACCCCCTGCCAGCCTGGTTGCCCCAACTGCACCCCGCCTTTCCACACTGGTCACTTCTAACTGTCCCGCTGCTGGACTGGTCGCCTCTTACTGCCACATCCCCCGCTGACCTGGCCGCACCCAACTGCTCCCCTGCTGGGCTGGTTGGCCCATACTGTCCCCCTTCTCTGCCTGGATTCCCAAACCCCCCCTCCCGCCAGCCTATTTTCCCACACAACTTGCTGTTCAGTTGTTTCTTTGTCCCTCACTAAGCCCCAGTTGGCCTGCTCTTCTCACGTAGCCTGCTGTCCAGGCGTTTGGACATTGCTCACTAACCCCGTGTCAGTCTTGTCTCCCCATGCAGCCTGCGTGTTCAGTCGTTTGGTTGTCCCTCGCTAACACCCTGCCAGTCTGGTCATAGGCAGCCATCTTGTGATGATGTGACAATTAATTTGCATATTACCTCTTTATTATATAGGAGCGTGGCATTGTGATCTGAGAAGGTACTTGATATGACTTCCGTCTCGTTGAATTTGAAGAGAGCTTGCTTGTGTCTCAACTGGTCTATCTTTGAAAATGTCCTATGTACACTTAAGTAGAATATATATTCTGTAGCTTTGGGGTGAAATGTTCTGAAGATGTCGATTAAGTCTGTCTGATCTAGTGAGTTGCTTAGGATTGTTGTTTCTTTCCTGATTTGTTTTTTTGCATAGAGGATTTATCCAGTGGTGTCAATGAGGTATTAAACCCCCTACTATGATTTTATTAATGTTGATCTCTCCCTTGATATATTCCAGTTTTTTGGTTTTTTTATGTATTTGGTGCTTCTGCAATGGATGAATACATGTTTACCAGAGTTACAACGTCTTGTAATCTTGATCCCTTTAGTTATATGATGTGGCCTTCCTTTTCTCTTTTGATGGCCTCCACATTGCGGTTTATTTTGTCAGGTCTAAGTTTTGTTTCCCCAGCTTTCTTTTCATTTCCCTGTTCCTAAAAACCATATTTCCATCTGTCCACTTTCAGTCTGCATGAGTCCCGTGTACTGAGGTGGGTTTCTTTAGACAGTATATATATGGGTCATGTTTCCTTCTCATTTCAGCCACTCTATGTCTTTTGAATGGAGCATTTAGTCCATTTATGTTTAAGATAATTATTGATAGGTACTTGTTTTAGCCATTTTTGTTCTTTCTCCTTATGGTCTTTCTTACCCTTCTATTTCTTCTTTTTATGACAGACCCTTTAGCATTTCTTCTTAGTCATAAACTCCCTTAGCCTTTTTCTTTGTTTGTTTGCTTTGTCTGTGAAGCTCCTGAAATCCCCTTCAAATTTAAATGTTAGCCTGGCTGGATAGAGTAATCTTGTATTCAGTTCCTTCCTTTGCACCAATTTTTATACTTCTCCCATTCACTCCTAGCCTGATGTGTTTCTGTTGAGAAATCATTTGATAATCTAATGGGAGGTACTTTGCAGGTAACTCTCTGACTGTGTCTTGCAGCCTTAAGATTCTGTTTGTGCTGTTACCATTGTAACAAAAATGTGTACTCATCTTGTTTGAGACTCTCTGTGCTTATGTGAGTTTTTGCTTCCCCATTTCAGGCAAGTTTTCTGTCATTGATTCTTCTAATAGGATTCCTAATCCTTGTTCTGCTTCTTGTTCTTCTGACACACCTATTATACAGAAATTAATTTCATTCATGATGTAGCAATGCTCCCTTAGGCTCTCCTCCCAGTTTCTAACTTTTCTCCAATTGCTATTCAGATTGTATTGTTCCCTGTTTGTCTCTGCCTGGTCTTCTAAAGCAGCAATTTGGGAGACAGAGAAGCTCCTTGGGGGCAGCACGCTTCCTCTCAGCTCCACTAGGGAGTCTTCAACTGCAGGGCCCCTGAGGATTCAAAGTGCACCCCAGGGCCTTTGTGCCAGGAAGACACGGCGAGAGGGATGGCCCAGGAGGCTTTTAGCTTCACCTCGATGCAGGAAAGTGGTGATACCCAGGACATAAGGGCACAGGAGGTTCAGAGGACAGCTTTGGGGCTGGAGCGGGAGACTTCATGCATGTTGGGGAGGCTGACACTCTGGAGCTGAGGTTGGACACAGGCCAGCAGGCTTGGCTTTATCTTGAGTGCAGGAAGGGGAGGACTGGGTGGTTGCAGAGCAGTGTATGCAGGGAGAGGAGAGTGAGGTGCAGCAGGGAACCCAGAGTGAGGAGCAAGGGGAAGACAAGGAGGGCCTGAGGGAGGAGTTGCAGGCACAGGCTCAGTTTGTCCTGTGGACAGAGGGCCTTCTGCAGGACAGACGCCATGGCAGGCCATGTGGGCAGGGGATGAGGTTTTCCTAGATCTGCAGGTGGGGAGGCAGGAGGAGGTAGTGAGTGAAGAGCTGAGGCTGGAGGCACAGGCCCCAGGTGACCCGCAAGGGAGTGACCACCAGGAGGAGGGGTGGATGGAGGAGCAATTAATTGCAGGGGAACAGTTTGTCCTGCAGGGGGAGGGGAGGGCCACATGAAGGCAGTGGAACAGGTGGAGACACAGTCCTAGGCCAAGGCAATTCCAGAAGAATATCAGCAAGTGCAGCAGGAGCAGGCCCAGTCAGGGCCTGGTGCCAAGTTCACCTGGTCCCCTCTGGAGGTGCTCCAGGCCGTCCAATTAGAGATGGAGCCCGTGACCTAGCAAGCCAGCAGGGCCTTGTCTCGGCTCAGGTGCACGACTGGGCAGAGGCTCAAGCCCTATTTCGAATGGAGAAGCCTCAAGTTCCGGCGCATCCCTGGGTTATGGCTCACAGCTGTATCCTTGAGGGTAGAGGAGGAGGAACACAAGGAGCATGGGACAGTGCAGGAGACCGGTGTAAGCCGGGATGATTCCCATAGAAAAGAACATTGAGGACAAGCTCGGGGCAGTGCGATCAGTCTGGCCCAGGATCCTGGAGACACCCTCTGTCTTATACAGGCACCATAGAAGCGGTAACTGGGAGTCCAAGGGAAGAGTTCCGAGGCAGAGGCACGCATACACCAGGGGCTGATGCCCGCAGACAGGGCTGTGTTGCACGGGCTCTTCTGGGACTAACTAATGCTGCCCTACAGGCCATCTGTATGTCCAATTCCTTAGTCAGAAGCAGGAATGTGTGATGTGTAACCTGTCAAGCCCTCAGCACAAAACAATCTGGTGGGCATCAGGGTCTGTCAGGAAACAGAGTGGTGCTGTGCCCCTTTCTGCCTTTTATGGAGAAGGAGTGGCCTTAAGGGAAGCAGAGTCCAGGCCAGGCTGCTCTTTCTAGCTGGTCCATGCCCAGCTCCCAGGGTGCAGGCTCTTTGACCCAAAGCAGTTTGTCAACCACCCAGAGTTGTTGGCGATGTCCAGCGTCAAAGATGACATCATGCACGGGCACATGATTGATTTGAAGGTCAGGCCTCCTCTTCCAAGGAGTGGTGGAAGGCAGGTGGGGAAATGGCCTGTCCCTGAAAACAGCTACAGGCAGGAGCCCTGGGCTGCGACTTCAATCCGTGGATCCACTTGCCTTCTTCAGGTGAGGGAAGTCAGGCATCCCTGGGATTGCTGCACCATTAGCCTGTGCTACTGCAGCAACCCCTACTTCTGCAACCATGTGATTGTGAAGGAGTATCTCATCACCCTCACAGGTAGGAGGAAGCTCCCTGCAAGGGCTGCAGCTGGTGGTGGGCAGGGTTGGAAGGCGATTTGCGCAGCTTCACATACCCATCTCCTGCAGGATACAGGGTGTCCCGTGCCACTCCCATTCAGTGGTCCCAGCATTGTGAACCAGAAGCCTCCAGTCACAGGCTCCAGGACAGCAGCGCCAGCTTCTTCTACTGGTTCTCTGACCACAGTGTGGCAGGATCAGGCAGGATTGCTGAGGTGGGATGTCACTGGCCATGCCAACATACAGCTTCTTGTGTCTGCCTGCTGCTTGGGTTTCTATTTGGGTCCGAGTACTCCCCTGACCCAGGTCTGTTTGCCCTACCAGATCATCAACAAAGACCTGTGGTTCAATCCCCTGAAGTACTATGAGAGGATGATGGGCCCAGTGAGCAGACAGGACGGGTGAGGAGGGGCTGCCTGGGCTCTCCCTTGGTGTGCTGCCAGGTTCCTGGGCCATTACTTCTCTCTCACGGGGACACCTGGATGCTGGGAGGGAAACAGCCTGTAACACCAGGTCCCTAGGGTATGTGCCTGAGGCAGGAACTACCAGTCCAACAAGGGCAGTGCAATTCCAGCTCAGGCAGGGGGGCTTAGGCAGGAGGAGGGAGTGTGCATGTCCACTGTCACTCAGAGTCAAAGCAGATTCCTTGAGCCACTCCTCTGAACTCTCCCTCTAGGCTGCTCACAGCACCTTCAGGCCTTGACACCTGCCCCTCAACAGGGGCTGGCATGACATGTTCTTCCTATACTCATTTCCACAGGTGTCTGCGAATCTTCCTCATGCTGAGGCCTAGGCTGCTGTGCTGCCACACCGCATTGCTCTATGGCTGCTCACCACCATCTCCTATTTCCCTAAGGTCTTCTGTTCCTCCTGGGGCCAGTGCGAGAGGCCTGCTCCTTATCAGTATCTTAGGGTGCAAAGTGTGGGCCACAGAGCTGGGGAAATCCTTGTTTTGCAGCCTTGTCAGAGGTTCTTCAATCCTTGTATCCATTTATGTTTCCAAGGAGAATACCTCATTCGTTTACCCTCCCTAACTGGAAAACAGTGCAGCATGCCATGACGAAATAACACACTGCTTCATTTTGTATGCAGTTCACTTCAAAGACTTTTTGCACTTGTGGTCATAGACACCCTGGGAAATTTAGGGCCATGAATATAACTCACCATCCAATGAGATTGCTTTTATGTGTTTGTAGTAAAATCTGACAAGAAATCCCATGTTGCAGAACACTTTCTTCTGAAAATTTTTTGTAATGTTAGTGTTTAAGGTTTTACAAATAGTAATACACATGTCTCTTTCTTTTTTTCTACTGACCTCCCCCCGGCCTCCCCTATCCCTAGTTACTTGTTCTCATCACCCACTCCCAGTGTCTTGCCTCTGTTGGCCTGTTGGTTGTGCTTATATTCTGAATATTTTAACAATAAAATATGTAAAATTTAAACATTTAAGTATATTGTAATTTAAATCAGCACTTAGGAAACAACCTTGAATAATTCAAACCTCGCCTCCAATCCTGAAACTTCATAATGGTACCTACAATTCTTGATGCTTCCCCCAACCTACCATTTGCTTTTAGTCATTCTTAAATAACAGAAGCCAAATTCTTTACAATAAAATGTTGTCTGTACCTTATCATTTTTAATTTCAGAGTCTAATTCTTCTGTCACAGGAGCTTCCCCCCTGAATCCCCCAGTGCCCAGTCAGGTGATCTACTCTACTGCATGATTCACTCTCTCTTGTGTACATGGTGTATCCTGTGATCGCCGCCAGCACCACACTCAGGACCTCTTACCGGGGTGTCGCATCGGCTGTTGCAGTAATTGCTGTGCCCCCATCATACCCATCTCCTGTGTGGCTGTAATAATCATCAGAGAGACTGAACTACCATAAGTCAGAGGGGGCCTTCGTGCTGGTGGTGCTCCAAGTGAGCCTCCTGTAAAGTCAGTGACCAAATAACAATACTTGAACCTCTTTATGAATAATTTTATGTCAGTATGACAGGACACTAATAAAGTCTTAACTCTTTTGAAAACCTATGCTTTTATCTGCCTAAGCTAAAAAGGTGTCAATGAGGCTGAGGTAGACAATGGAGCTTACGTTCATTTAAAATACAGCTGAAGAATAATGTTTTAACTTAAATAATTGATTATGAATGAATATGAATGCACATTCTCTGGAAATGGGCTGTAATTCTGACCTTCATGTTATTTCTATGGTTCATGCTGTCGAATGCTCCATCTGATTAAAAATGTTAAATTACCCCCTTGGCTGCTGTGCCTAAGTTGGTGGAGCACCAGCCTTGGCACTGGAGGATCCCGGATTTCATTCCAGGTCAAGGGCATGTTCCTGGCTTGTAGCTAAACAATGGATGTTTCCTTCTCTCCCTCTCCCTCTCCCTCTCCCTCTCCCTCTCCCTCTCCCTCTCCCTCTCCCTCTCCCTCTCCCTCTCCCTCTCCCTCTCCCTCTCCCTCTCCTTCTCCCTTTCCCTCTCCCTCTCCCTTTACCTCTCCCTCTTCCTCTCCCTCTCCCTTTACCTCTCCCTCACACCTTCCCTTCCATGGTTTTTGTTGAAAAAGGTCAACAATGGAAAAGATCCTCTAATGTGGATTAGCAACAAGACACAAATGCCACTTAAATATAATAAAACCAACATTGAAAAAATTCTCCAGGTGCCTAAAAGTGACTGAAAATCCCAATGCACCAATGTCTAAGGGGAAAAGAGATTGAGAGGCTGCAGGGCCACAACACAGGTGTAGAGTTGGTAGGGCCCTTTAAAGAGGCTAGTGACCCAACTTCCTGCCTGAGGAGGTCCTTATGGTACAGAGCCACAGTTTTAGTTTTCAGAGTGGTGGTGTTGACTTTAATAAAGGGAGATCTGCTCACTGCTTCTGCAATAACACAGAGGCCCCCAGCTTTCCCCTACCTGTCTCCTGTTCCTCTGCTCCTTGCTCATCCCTCCCTCAGGCATGATGTTCATCTTTCATATTCACCTTGCCAGGCCCTTCCCTGCCCCAGACTGAGGGTCAAAATATGTAGCAACAGGAACTGACATTGACCATCTAGCAACACCACCCTGCCTAGAGCTTCAGAGCAATAGCCCCCCTGAGACTGGGAAAACACCATGCCCTGGGATGTCTTGGAGGCTTGGGCCTTTGGCCTCCTCTCACCACCACATGCAGGTGGCTGTGATATTCCTCCTGTGGGCCCTCTGCCTGTGCTTAAGCTTCGCAGGTATTGGGAAGGGGATGCCCTCTGTTCCAGACAGGGATTCTGCCAGGATATGGCAGTTGGTAGGGGATCCTCTGGTGAAAGGCACACCCTCATCTTGTCCATGAGTGCTCTTCCTGTGTGAGGTGGGACGTCTGGGGGTACAAGGTGTATCAAAAGAGATTTTATTCCCTACACCTGGGTGCTGGTGGGATGAGACAGAGAAAGTTATCAGTCATGAGAGCAGAGAGAGAATTTTTATTTATTTTGCTAGCTGTAAGCCGCTCTGCTGACATGAGGGTCTGGTCTTTCCTTGGTTCCTCCCATGCCAGGTGTCTTCTGGTTATCTGGGCTATGCTGTGCTCAGGGCTGCAAGCTTGGTACAAGATATCTGCTAAGCAAAATAAGGTTTTCTCTGCCCTGTTTTATTCTCTTTAACCCTTTCTACAGCCCCTGGGAGGGGAGAAGTAGAAGGTATAAAATGGAGGACTGGGATGCCTGGGTGAAAAGGGAAACTCACAGCACCCACAAAGTGGCCCAGGATTATTATTCTTAACAACTGACGAGGGAGACGTAGACAAGGCATGACAGAGGATGGCAGGTGGGTGATGCCTGGTGGTTGGCACCCAGGACAGATAATGAGTAAAGAGATGATGCATGCAAGACAGAGAATGGATTGGTGCTAAGAGATGATATGCACACAAGCGAAGCAGACAGATGCCCTGAGAGAAAAAGACAACAAATGCTGGTCTCCACGCCTTGCAACCTTCCCCGGAGGTCCTCTTTCGCTCCTGCATTTAGCAGGGGACTCTCCGCCCTGCTGCCTGTGCAGCCACTCTGGCATAATGATAACATCCAGGATTCTCAGCCTCCCTGCTTCTGGAGCCAGGCCATGCCAGCCACTAGAGGGCCACACCTCTCTGAGTAGCTTTGAGCCATGGCTTCCCACTGCATGTGGACAAAAGGTGAGGGCCTCAGAATGTTGGGGACAATATAGGAAGTCAAGCCTGAAGAGGAGAATGCAGAGCTGTGCTGTGGCCTGCGGCTGGCGAGATGGGTAATGGACACTCATTCCCTGTTAGGCTGCTTCCTGTCCAAAGGCCCAGGAAGTTCCCCTGTAAACATGGATGAGCATGTAGAGGACTCCTGGGGGAGTGTGTGGAGGCTTGTTTCCAGAAATTGCCCTTTAGTTTCTTCCTAGGTGTGTCTTCTGGAGGCGGGGAAGGAGAGTGGGTGAAAGTCCCAGGCTTTGCCCTTCCATGAGGGGCAGGCAGGGAGGGGAAAGACTGCATTTCAAGGACTCCTTTTACTGGCCATAGCTGTCTCAGAGTTGATGAGAATGTCTGACAATTTTTATCTTGGCAAGTCCCAAGGCTGTTGATTCTTTGTTTAGTGAGTGAGATAAAGTCCCCTTTCATCCCTTCCCCAAGACAGCAGGCTGGTTTGTTTTGTGGGCAAGACAAAACTGCCCCTCTGTCCATCCTCCTCTCTCACTCACGCCTTGGTAGTTCCAGGGTGATTTTGCTGAATAGTCTCTCATGTGAGAAGAGAGACATTAACCCAGCCATTGCAAACTATGGCCCGCGGGCCGGATACGGCCCGTTCAGCTGTTGTACCCAGCCCACGGAGGCGAAAGAGCGGAGGGTTCTCTTGCTCTCCCCTCCGCTCCTTCACCAGCAGCAGTGTTAACATGGATTAGTTCACACAAACACTCCATCCATGCTTTTGTTCCAGCCCTCTGGTCCAGTTTAAGAACCCATTGTGGCCCTCGAGTCAAAAAGTTTGCCCACCCCTGTATTAAGCACTTGTTCTCAAGTGTCCTTGGTTAGGGAGGATTAAGGACTTCCTACAGGCTGTACAAACTGACCAGGCTTGATTTTCTTGTCTCAGTTTCTCTGTTCCACTTGCCCAGGAATTAATCTACCTCCTTTCAATCATGTTACAGTCCCAGGTAATAAGGAGGAAAAGTAAGACATTGTGAGTTTATTATGGGGTTGGTTCATGGAATGCCATAAGACAGATTAACTGTGGCGTTTATTCCCTACAGATTTTTAGGAAGGTAATGAGGATGCAAAATGCTTTGTCTCTCTTTTTTTTTTTTTTTTACCAAGTTTCAGAAGATTGGTACTATACTGTGTCCATTATATTAATCTAAAGACCTAGTGAATGCAACTCAGTGGGCGGTCCCTCAGCCTGGCCAAAGCCCTCTGGCATTTCGGGAGCCCCTGGGAGATGTCTGACAGTGGAAGTGCGCCTAAGGTGTCAGTCCAATATCATTAGCACTCCCATGGAGACGGGAGAGGATCCAGCCACCACTGCTGTACTCGCCAGTTGTGAGCTTGGTTTTTCACTGAGGTGTGCTCCCTCTATGGGAGCTCACTGACTACCAGGGGGAAGCTCCTGCATTGAGTGTCTGCCCTCTTTTGGTCAGTGTGTGTCATAGTGACTGGTCATTCCACTGTTCTGTCAATTTGCATATTAGCCTTTTATTATATAGGATTAAGAGTCTCTGAGAGAATTTCTCAAAAACTTAGAGAAATTGAAATATCTCTAAGAGGTTAAATTTTAAGTGGCATGTGGCATTTAAAATTCTAAATTCCAGGAGGTTTGATAAAGGAGGTAGCAAGAAACAAGTCCAGAGGCTTTGCTTTTATTACCTTTGAGAATTCTGATGATGCGACAGATGCTGCCAAAGAAATGAATGAAAAAGTAAGTCTTTTGCCCTAACTGGTTTGGCTCAGTGGGTAGAGCATCAGCCTGCAGCCTGAAAGGTCCCTGGTTCAATTCTGGTCAAGGACTTGTACCTTGGTTGCAGGGACATCCCCAGGTGTGTAGGAGGCAGCTGATCAATGTTTCGAACTTGATAACCCTCTCTCATCCTCTCTGTAAAATAAATCAATAAAACATATTTAAAAAAATAAAAAGTAAGTCTGTAAATAAAATTCTAGCACTGTAGTTCAAGTAATAGTATTTCCAGGTTTCCTTCTTCTTGTCTTTAAAGTTTTATAATGCCATATGAGCCATGATTATTTAGTCATCACTATTTTTTTTTTTTTCAAACGTGCTGGACTGTGGGGTTGGAAGGATTTTGAAATGTCCGTTTTGTGTATCAAAATAGTACATTAAGCTTAGTTATTTTAGTATATGAATACAAATGGAATCCTGCTTTAAGCCTTCAAAGCACTTTCTAATTTAGAACAGCCTGCCCACCCCAGACATATAATGTCAGCAGAAATCAGGTCACTGTTGGTAAGAAGCTAATATAATTGATGCAAACATATCCATAGCATTAAAAAAAGGTCTTGAAAATATGGTATGTGTGGTCCCTTTTCCCTCCAGTTGGAACAATTTTTTAAAAAAGTATTTGTATTGATTTCATAGAGCAAGGGAGAGGGAGACAGAAACATGAATGATGAGAGAGAATCACTGATCTGCTTCCATCTCCCTGTCCCCCACTGGGGATTGAGCAAGGGACTTGGGCTTGTTTTTTGACCAGGAATAGGACAGTGACCTCCAGGCTCACAATTGGATGGTCAACCATCACAGAAACACAGCAAGTGGACTAGGTATTTAGTTCTTCATGACAGGAACTGATGTGAGTTAGGACATTGGGTGTGCCATAACTAAATGACATTAACTTCCCTAACTAACTTTTCTCTGGTTATTTTTGAATCGTGCCACAAGACTGATTTTTGTAAAATGTATATATCCTGATTTATTTTAAAGTAGTGGATAAGAGTTCCTTTCATTGAGTCTTTAATGTACTAGTGAAGGAAATAGTCTTATTTCTCTTTGATCTTAAATCTACCCAATGTGTGTCCCATATCCTTCAAAGTTGTCGGAGATCGTTGTACAAGTATTCCTTAATATTACCCTGAAATTCACAGCATCCGGGCATCGTTTGGGGTACATATTTTCTTTGGTTCTGTTATATTTTCAGATATTTCCAACATATCATACCATTATTTTAAGCCACGTTCTTTTGGATTTATTAAGAACCACTCTTCCCTGGGGCAAGGTAACATATGCAGATTTCTCTGTCAATAACCACGCTTGTGCTTTGGCTACACTTTTGATCTTATATTTAAGTTAATTTGTGTGTGTACTCGTTATGCCATATATTAAGTTGTTGATCTTCAATGACTTTTAGTACATAACTCACTTATGTGCCTGGCCTTTATTTGGAGAGCCTGTTTTATGATACATTGAAGGGGGTCAGTACATATTGACCCCTTTACTTTAACTTTGTCTTTTAGGGTTTGTCAACAGCCAAGAGTTGGATGTGTCTCATGATTTTTCTTGAGTTCAGAAGTCCATTTATTTGATTTATGAAGAATGGTTGATGTTGTTTCCCTAGTTTCCAAGCAGAAGAAATGTAGTTTGTGTAGATATCATTCCTAAGTGTCTTCTTTCAAGTGGTGTTTTGTAGGCTACACAATGATTTTGAATAAGAAAAATATCCGTACTTATTGGGCACTTCTTTTCTATGGTAAAAATAACAAACATGCAAGGAAATGTAAATAAGTACAATCATGCATAAAAAAAGATAAGAGGAAAAATATAGGGGGAAATTATTTTTAGAAGTTATATTGGTAGGAGATAGTGTTTCTATTCATAAAATTAAGGGGAGCAAGGGATGTTTGTTGAATCTCAAATGTCGGGAAGGAGGCCGTGGTGTATAAATCTGTGGAAAACATTTTGGACCCAGAAAGCTCAAGTGATTCCTTCAGGTGGGAACTGTGTCCAGTGGCTGTTTAGTTTGTGTCGCTGCCCATCAGTGTCAGACATCTTGGTGGAATATGTGACTTCAGATTTGTTTACAAAAATAATTCCAGACATCCAAAGGGTTTTATGTGGAGCAATTACAGTGACCTGAGTTATGTTTACATATGCCATGTTGATTTAGCTAAAAGATCAACCATCATGAACTTATTGGGAGACTGAAAAATTTAGGTATGTATGTTAATCAAATTACTATATTTAAAAGGTATATTTCTAGGAACACATTTTTAAAAAAATACTTTATTGTTTAGAGGATGGGTTAGCCTGGCTAGAGGTTCATCAATCTTGTTTATCCTTTCAAAGAACCAGCTCTTGGTTTCATTGATTTTCTGTTTTGTTTTTTTGGTCTCTATGTCATTTATTCCTGCTCTTATCTTTATTATCTCCTTCCTTCTGCTCACTCTGGGGTTTTCTTGTTGCTCTCTTTCTAGTTCCTTGAGATGTAGAGTTAGATGATTTACTACCATTTTTTTCTTGTTTTTTGAGATAGGCCTGTAGAGTTATGCACTTCCCTCATAGGAAAGCTTTCATTGTGTCCCATAGGTTTTGGATTGTTGTTCTTTCATGGTTGTTAGTTTCCAGGATGTTTTTAATTTCTTCTTTGATCTCATTGGTAAACCAATCAATATTTAATAACATGCTATTCAGCTTCTAGCGTTAGAGTATTTTGTATGGCTTTTATTGTAGATTATTTCTAATATTATGCCATCGTGATCTGAGAAGATGCTTGGTATAATTTCAATCTTCTTGAATTGTGGGGAGACCTTGTTTGTGACCCAATATGTGGTCTATTTTTGAAAATGTCCCATGAGCACTTAAGAAAGAACATATATTCCACGGCTTTGGTGTGAAATGTTCTGAAGATGTCAATTAAATCCATCTGATCTAGCGAGTCATTTATGATTGCTGTTTCTTTGCTGATAATTGGTCTAGAGTATTTATCCAGCAATGTCAGTGTTGTATTAAGGTCCCGTACTATGATTTTATTGTTGTCGACCTCTCCTTTGATATCTTCTAGGAGCTTTTTTATGTATTTGGGTGATCCTGCATTGGGTGGATAAATGTTTATCAGGGTTATATCCTCTAGTATTGATCCCTTTATTATTATGAAGTGGCCTTCCTTATCTCTTGTTATGGCCTTCAAGAGGTCTATTTCGTCCTATATAATCATTGCTACCCCAGCTTTTTATTTTTTTCATTTCCACTTGCCTGAAAAATATTTTGCCATCCCTTCACTTTCATCCTGTGTGAGTCCGTTCTTCTGAGGAGGGTTTCTTGTAGACAGCAAATATATGGGTCATGTTTTTTTTTTTTTTATCCATTCAGCCATTTGATGTCTTTTGATTGGAGCATTTAGTCCATCTACTTTTAAAGTTATTATTGAAATGTACTTGTTTGTAGCCATTTCTATTTTTTGTGCCTGTTTTCTTTCTTACCTTTTTATTTCCTCTTTTTACACCAGTCCTTTTAGCATTTCTTGCATTGCTGGCTTGGTGATGATAAACTCCCTTAGCCCTTTTTTGTCTGTGAATCTTCTTATTTCCCCTTCAATTTTGATTGATAGCCTTGCTGGATAGAGAATTCTTGGATTCAGTCCTTTGCTTTGCATCACTTTGTAAATTTCCGTCCATTCTTTTCTGGCCTGATGTGTTTCTGTTGAGAAATTATTTGATAATCTAATGGGAGATCCCTTGTATGTAACCTTCAGTCTCTCTCTTTCAGCCTTCAAGATTCTCTCTTTGTCCTGAACATTTGCCATGGTAATTATGATGTGTCTTGGTGTGGGTCTTTTCGAGTTTACCTTGTTTTGGACTCTGGGCTTGTGTGAATTTTTTCTTCCCCACATCTGGGAAGTTTTCTGATATTATTTCTTCCAATAGGTTTTCTAATCCTTGTTCCTCTTTCTGTTGTTCTGGAACCCCTATAATTCGCATGTTGTTTCATGTCATGCTGTCTCATAGCTCCCTTAGGCTCTCCTCCTGTCTTTGAATTTTTTTCAACTATTGCAGTTCAGTTTGGGGGTGTTTCGCTTCCCTGTCTTCTAATTCGCTAATTCGGCCCTCTGCTTCTCCTAATCTACTATAGAAACTTTCAGTGGTGTTTTTTATTGCAGCTATATCACTCTTCATTTCTTCTTGGTTCTTACATAATTTATTGATTTTTTTCATCCATTTCTTTTTGATTCTTACATAAGTTGTTTATTTTTTCTTCTGTTTCTTCTTGATTCTTGCATAACTTGTTGATTTTTCCCTCCATCTGGTTTATGCATTCTAGCACCCTTAATCTGAATTCTCTTTCTGTCAAGCTGCATGCCTCTGTTTCACTTAGCTGCTTTTCTGGGGAGTCCTCCTTTTCTTTCCTTTGGGGGTTTCTTTCTCTACCCATGTTTGATCTCACCTATATATCTAGATGTTGAGTCACTCAGGGGCTGCTCCTTGGGTGGCAGTGGCTCCTCGGGCTGTGGTTGCTCCTCAAGCAGTTGTGATAGCTGCTGTTCCTCAGTTGGCAGCCGCTCCTCTGGTGGGTGTTGTTCACAGCTGTGGTGGCTCCTGTGGCTGGCGGGGGTAGGCTTGACACACAGCTGCCGTTCCTCAGACCAAGGATGTGCTGATCACAAGGCTGCTGTTCCTTGGATGCGGGTGGGCCACACACACAGCTTCTACTCCTTGAACTGGGGCGGACTGCTCACATGGCTGCTGATCCTTGGATGGGGGCTGGCTGCATGCTGCTGTTGTTCCTCTGATGTGGTGGGCTGCTTGTGGGGCTACTGCTCCTAGGGCTTGGATACGTTGATTGCAGGTCTACTGCTCCTCACACAGAGATGGGCTGCTTGCAAGGCTGCTGATCTTTGGACAGGAGGGAGCTGCAGGCGAGGCTGCTCCTCCTCGGACACGGATGCGCCACTCACTGGTCTGCTGCTCGTCAGACAGGTGCAGGCTCTTGTGGCTCTGCTCCTCGGACTGGTGCGTGCTGTGCAGGGCTGCTGCTCCTCAGATGTGGGCGGTATACTCGTGTGACTGCTGCTCCTCGGACCGGGTTGGGCTGCTGCTGCTCCTCGAATGGGGCCGGACCACTCGCAGAACTGCTGCTCTTCAGGTGGGGGTGGGCTTCTCGCACAGCTGCTGTTCCCCAGATTGGGCAGAGTGCTCATGCTGCTGCTGCTGCTTGGACCAGGCCAAGCTGCTTGTGAAGCTGCTGCTCCTCAGACTAGTGCAGGGTGTGCGCAGCTGCTGCTCCTTGAATGGCGGCAGGCTTCGCAGGGGTGCCGCTCCTCAGATATAGGAAGATGGCTCATGCAGTTGCTCCTACTCAGAGAGGTCAGACTGCTCGCATGGTTGCTGCTCCTCAGACAAGGAAGCAGGCCGCTCACACAGCTGCTGCTCCTTGGACAGGGGTAGGTCACATGAGGCTGCTGCTCTTTGGCTCGAGGCAGGCTGCTCATAGGGCTGATGTGCCCTGGACAAGTGTGTGCCACTCACATTACTGCTGCTCACGTGGTTGAAGAAAGAACGTGAAAAAAGTAGTAAATAAGGGAACAAACAATAAAAAAGGTGAACAAAGAAAAATGCAAAAAAATGCTAACAAAATAATAATAAAAACAATAAAAATGAAAAATTGAAATGTCATTCCTTAGGCTGGCTTCAGATCCCAGTTTTCAGGAATATCTGTGCTTTTAGCTGTTGTTGTTGTTGTTGTTGTCATTGCTGGGACAGAAAGCCCTGCTATAGGCCAGACCCTGATAACTCCCAGGGACTAATCAGATTATTTTAATCCTTCATCTCATGTAGGGTGGCATCTGGATGTGGCTGTTTTCCTTGCCTGGGGCCTGGAGGGAGGAATTAGAGCCTCAGGAGAAAATGGCTGCCCAAGTCCTGGGCTCAGGGGTGACTCAGCATTCAATTAATTTACTGCCACTTCTCCTGGCCCACCTTCTCTTCCCAGCCTCTCCCCAGATTCCACTTGTCCACACCTTCACCTGCTCTTCAGCACAGGTGAGTGTCTGTATACAAAATGTCCTATGAACAGGGTTCATTGAAAACAAACAAACAAATGCCGGCCACAGAAACAGGGCAGGCTGAGTCTCTGTAAGCTCCTCTCTTACCGGCACTGCATGGTCTGGTCAGCGCTTCAGGCTGCCCCTTTTAGGCTCAGTCCTCTGTAATTATGAAAACCAGATCTCAAATCCCCCTGTACCAAAAGTCCCGCGGATCTCCTTTCCACAGTCAGGGGCTGTGCCTGTCCCAAGAGTCTTGGCTGTGTGCTGCATGGTCTCCTTCTGACCCTCTGGGCTCAGAGGTGTGGCAAACTTTCCTGCCCAGATCCCTGGTTTTTACCTTACCAGAGGAAATCTGCCCTTCCCAGCTGTAAACTGTCTCACCACCTGAGTGTACTTCGCCAATTCTGGGTGGGTGTTACTAGTTTCAGCTGCACACTCCATTTGCTCCAGGACAAGCCCTGGGACAGGTCTGCCTATTCCGCTGCCATCTTGGCTTCTCGAGATTTATTTTTTCAAATATAATTATTGATCCCCTAATTTTTCCCCCCCTTTGCCTGAAAAATATTTCTCTCCTTCCATTTTCAGTCCGTGTGAGTCCCTTATTATGAGGTGGGTTTCTCATAGACTGCATACATATGGGTCTTGTTTTATTATAATTTTAGCCATTTTATATCTTTTCAATGGAGTGTTTAGTCCATTTAGGTTTAAGGTGATTTTGATAGGTACTTATTTGTTGCCACTTTTCTCTTTATGCCTGGGTTTCTTCTGTCTCTTCAATTCCTTCTTTTTACAACAGTCCCTTTAGCATTTCTTGCATTGATGGTTTAGTAGTGAAACACTCCCTTAGATTTTTTTTTTCTGTGAAGACACTGAATTCCTCTACAGTTTTGAATGATAGCCTTGCTGGATAAGTATTCTTGGATGTGGTCCCTTGTTTTGCATCACTTTGTATATTTCCTTTCATTCCCTTCCTGCCTGATGTGTTTCTGTTAAAATTCATTTGATCATCTAACAGGAGAGCCTTTGTAGGTAACTCTCTGTCTCTCTTTTGCAGCCTTTAAGGTTCTGTTTGTGTTGTTATTGTTTGCCATTATAATTACAATGTGTCTTGGTATAGGTCTTATTGGGTTCATCTTGTTTGGAACTTTCTGTGCTTGTGTGACTTAGTCTTCCCAAGATGAGGAAGGTTTTGTGATTATTTCTTCTGATAGGTTCCCTAATCCTTGTTCCTCATCTTGTCCTTCTGACCCCATTAATATACACATGTTACTTTTTTCATGTTGTCACCAATTTCCCTTAGGATATCCAACTGCTTTCTATTTCTATTTTTTCTCTCTAATTGCTGTTCAGATTGTGTTGTTCATGGTGTGTTACACTTCCCTGTCTCCTAAATCGCGGATTCAATCCTTTGCTACTTCTAGTCTACTACTGAAACCTTCCATTGTATTTGTTATTGTAGCTATTATCAATTTTTTCATTTTTCCTTGCTTCTTACCTAAGTTGTGGATTTCCCAGGCATCTGGTGTATGAACTTTATGACCCTTATTCTGAATTCCTTTTCGAACATATTGTATGCCTCCATTTAGTTGAGTTTCCCTTCTCGGCAATTCCTCCTTTTCTGTCCTTTGGGGTTTGTTTGTTTGTATCACCATTTTACCTATCATTGCAGAACCCAGGTGCCAGGGTGCGAGTGGCCAACGGCCACAAAGTAGTTCTGCAATTCAATTGTGCACTCCAAGACTCACAGGAGGTAGTGGAGGTGGTAGGGGGCTGAGCCCCGGTGTCCGTGGATCTGCTGTTGCCATAAATGGTCTTTGGCCAGAGTGGCTCTAGGATCTCAGGTGATGTCTGAGGCCCATCTGGGTGGAGGTGAGGCTGGGTTCCTAGTCATAGCAGCTCTCTCCTTCAAGATGGCTTGTTTTCTTAGAACTATATTTAACAAAACAGTGTATAACATAAAAATACTAAAGATTGTGCAAGAAGCCTATTAGAAATAGAATGAAGAAACAAATCAGAACTATGTAAATACAGAGTTGCAGTCATACTGGACATTTTTTCTTTCATTTTAACTACAGAAATAATAAAAGTAAGAAATCTGAGAATTGGTAGAGGAGGAATAAAGTACCTAATCATTTTGAATGAATGATTTTTGTTTTAAAAAATAGTTTATGTAAGACATGTACCCTGGAAAAAATGAAATAGATGTTGTCAAAACAAAAATGGAGTAACAGACACATTCTAAAAAGTAATCCACATTGCCCAGTCAGTATTGCTCAATGGTTGAGCATAGAATTGTGAAGCAAGATGTCTCATCATCTATTCCTGGTCAGGACACATGCCTAGGGTGCTGGCTGGTCCACCAGTATGAGACATTTAAGGAAGCCGCTGATCAATATATTTCTCTTTCATCTATGTTTCCATCTCTCTATCCCTCTCACTTTCTCTCGCTCCAGAAAACCAAGAATAAGCCTATTAAAAGACAAGAATGGAATGTATGTTTTGTTTTTTTTTCCTGGAATGTGTGACATTTTAGTGCTTATTACTAAAGGTCTTTGGAGAACTTTTATTAACCAACATATATGGTTCTGTGTTGAATATTTCAATGGAATATTGTTAATAATGAAGTGTTTCATAAACTTACCATGAGAAAGGATTCTATCATTTTTGAAGGAAATGCTTTGTTTGGGAGAAGAATTTGAGGTAGACCTTGATTTTAGTTGCAATAATAAGTAGGTTTCAAACAGTTGTTCATTTATTCAGGTTAAATGTTATGTAGTGTTCATATTATATGTACTGTTTAGTCTGTGGGTGGAAAAAACATTTAAAGTAGACTACACCAAGAAACCATCTTTTCAAAGTGGGGGTGGGGAGAGGGCACCACTTCCATCAAGAAAGAGAGGTGATATAAGAAGTCTGAGAATTGAAAGAGGAGGAAGTAAGAGAAGCAAAAGGATATCCCTCAGGTGGAAATAACTTAGGTAATGTTTCAAAATCTAGGGATAGTAGGAGATCTGACTTAGGTAAACACATAATGTAATACGCAAATAAGTTATCCTAGGCTTCTGTACATGAAGCCTATGTGATCATATTAACTCCTATAAATTCAATAAAGAGTGCAGAAACTGTCAGTAACTCAAATGTTTTTTAAAAAATTAAAAAATAAAAGATATGAGCATGAAACCATTATTTATGTGAAAACAGTGACATTCAATGAAGAGATACACCTCAATTTCATTCATATCTTTCAAAGCAATAGAAATGATACCATTCATTAGATTGAGAATGTATACTGATGATCATTATGATTTGTAATTGCTAAAGAGGTATAGCACTTATAATAATGAATGAAATATGTAATGTGTAAAAAAAATTCATAATGACTTACAGGGATAGAATTTAAACCTCAAGCTAAATTCAGTCTATTTTAGCATTACGTTTGCCTCTAGTCACTTCAACAGTTCTCCGAAGAACTCAATTCTATTGATCTTATGTTAGAATGTTACACTTTAGGAACAAGAAGCTATGTAGGTTTAAAGTTAAGAT